>NW_021848957.1:229217-245600 GCF_003651465.1 Formica exsecta | reverse complement strand
GGACACGCATCGTCTAGCGTTTGTCTAGAGGTAAGTAGGTTACGCCCTCCCGCTGACTTTTCCTTTATTTGAGTCTGGACGTAACACTATATTTAATCTTTTTTTTTAAATATGTTGTATATATGATTGATTTATATTTTACATATGGAAAATTCAAATATGTATGTATATATATTGTGCGTATCGTAGGAACAATAGAAATATGTGTGTATACACGATTCCTTTCTTTCGCGAAATTGCGGCAAGGATCGTCGATTGGCAATAAAAATAAGTCTCTCAGTAAATAGAACGTCTTGCACCACAACTCTTTAAACATTTCGTCAATTATCAGTAAATATACCCAGGAGTAATCGCGAGAAAAACAAGAAGAATTACGCCGATCTTCTCTAGGTAAATAAAAAACAGATTTCTCATACACTAGATGTCTCATACAATAAAATTTTCCAGTGAGAGAACAATGAAATAGCTAAAAGACGATCAAAACACCTTACAAAGTATTTGATAAAAACAACCGCCGCCGCTTCGATTAAAATCATAGAAAATAAGACTTTGCTATCCATCCCAGAATCACGTGCGCGAAGCCCGCCGGAAAATGATTCAACCCTAGATCTATCGACGAACTATAAAAAGGGAGCTCGCGAGACCCGCACATTCAGTTTTTTTATCCCGTTTTCGGCAGTAAGTCTGTCAGTAAGACATTCAGTTTTTCTATCCAGTTTTCGGCAGTAAGTCTGTCAGTTATCCAGTTATTATACAGCTTCTGCCAACCAGGCAATCAGCCAGTTTTAGTCGAACAGTTTTGCCGAGACGTTTTATTCAAGAGCGTAGTGCGCGACTAAGTCATCACTACCGTCTGCACTCGTCATCCAGAGGTCCAACTATACCACGAGATACAGGGTGTTGAAAATTTGCAACCTCTTCCGAGACAACAGCAAAAAGTAAGCCGCAATTATTTATTTCTACTTATTTCGTATGCGATAGAGATCCTATTATTACTGGTTCTGTAGTGAGAACCAGATCAGGCAAATTATATATATATCGACCCAGCTGCGCAAATCAGGTCCATCGCAGGACTCGGAAGACGTTGACTCGGGCGTCCGCGAATTCAATTCTCATCGTTAATTTAGAGAGTATTAAGAATAAGATTAACTCACTACACACTCACACAAACTCACAACCCACCAAATTTACAACTCCTCCTCTTTCTCCTTACTATTTTCCCAGCTATTCTCCAGAACCCCCTTCTCCTTCCCTCTCCCCACGATCTTTTTCCTCCCTGTCGACCGTCATCCTCCAAATTTCGCATCCTCCTTCTCCCCAGGGTTCCGAATCAGACGACTTCGAGAAGGCAATCCAGGATTTTATCAACGAACTTCCTGATTTAGAAGCCGATTCATCCTACCAAGATTAACAGCATAATTTAAAGACCTCTTTGTGTATTTACTCATTCAATAACCCATTTCCACACTGACCTACTTTTACACTTTGTTTTTATATTTTTCTGAAAGATAATCAAAGATATTGTATTTACCAGCCAGAGTTCTAATCTTAACGATAGAGCCTTTCCTCAAATCAGTCTGGCTGATGTCCCCCGAACCTATGTAACAATAAAATTTTCCAGTGAGAGAACAATGAAATAGCTAAAAGACGATCAAAACACCTTACAAAGTATCTGATAAAAACAACCGCCGCCGCTTCGATTAAAATCATAGAAAATAAGACTTTGCTATCCATCCCAGAATCACGTGCGCGAAGCCCGCCGGAAAATAATTCAATCCTAGATCTATCGACGAACTATAAAAAGGGAGCTCGCGAGACCCGCACATTCAGTTTTTCTATCCAGTTTTCGGCAGTAAGTCTGTCAGTAAGACATTTAGTTTTTCTATTCAGTTTTCGGCAGTAAGTCTGTTAGTAAGACATTCAGTTTTTATTCAGTTTTCGGCAGTTAGTCTGTCAGTTATCCAGTTATTATACAGCTTCTGCCAATCAGGCAATCAGCTAGTTTTAATCGAACAGTTTTGCCAAAGTCATTTTATTTGAGAGCATAGTGCGCGACTAAGTCATCACTACCGTCTGCACTCGTCATCCAGAGGTCCAACTATACCACGAGATACAGGGTGTTGAAAATTTGCAACCTCTTCCGAGACAACAGCAAAAAGTAAGCCGCAATTATTTATTTCTACTTATTTCGTATGCGATAGAGATCCTATTATTACTGGTTCTGTAGTGAGAACCAGATCAGGCAAATTATATATATATCGACCCAGCTGCGCAAATCAGGTCCATCGCAGGACTCGGATGACGTTGACTCGGGCGTCCGCGAATTTAATTCTCATTGTTAGTTTAGAGAGTATTATGAATAAGATTAACTCACTACACACTCACACAAACTCACAACCCACCAAATTTACAACTCCTCCTCTTTCTCCTTACTATTATCCCAGCTATTCTCCAGAACCTCCTTCTCCTTCCCTCTCCCCACGATCTTTTTCCTCCCTGTCGACCGTCATCCTCCAAATTTCGCATCCTCCTTCTCCCCAGGGTTCCGAATCAGACGACTTCGAGAAGGCAATCCAGGATTTTATCAACGAACTTCCTGATTTAGAAGCCGATTCATCCTACCAAGATTAACAGCATAATTTAAAGACCTCTTTGTGTATTTATTCATTCAATAACCCATTTCTACACTGACCCACTTTTACACTTTGTTTTTATATTTTTCTGAAAGATAATCAAAAATATTGTATTTACCAGCCAGAGTTCTAATCTTAACGATAGAGCCTTTACTCAAATCAGTCTGGCTGATGTCCCCCGAACCTATGTAACATCCGCGGAACGATAAGTTCAACTACACATAAACACACTCACACTCACACGATTAATGTTATCATTTTCTACAAATATATAACATGTATTCAAACTTCCATTCCTTCTAATGAATAATATTATACTTTTACTCAAATAATTAACTATTTCTTGACCTCTATCTCAGTCCCAGTGAAAAGATTGCACAAGGTACCATCCCGCGTAAAAGGGATTAAATTCCCTGACCAAAAAGAGACCACCGAGCGAACGTCTGAATAAACAGTGTAATAACAACCCGAACGGTCGTTTACCTGGCTTTCAGACCTAAGAGTTCGTTCGACCCGACACAAGCCTATCAATAACCTTCGATCTTCAAAACAAAATTAAAAAGAAACATTTCGAAATTATTTGTTTCTATAGCTCATAACTTCAGAAATCAATATCTCTTGAACGAAGCGTTTGCGAGCATACTCCCAGAGAAAAATTTTTTCTTGTTTTAAGGTCCAAAATTCATATTTCAAGTTTGGCCATTTAACTCGGGAACACCCTGTATATACATTAATACTATGCAGCAAAATTTCTATGAAATACTTTTATTTTAAGAAACTATAATTTTTAATAAATAATTGAAAAAATTTTGGCTACAATCACAAGTAATATGTTGCTAAAATATTTTTTTTATCTAAAGTAATCTCAACATTATCAATTTAAAAGAAATACAATTTTATTAAGAATAAAGATTGCTTATATTTTTGTGCACAATCTTATTGTAATATATATAATATATATATAAATACCATATATATGTGGAATCATTACTATTACCTATATACATATTTGAGGGTTTTAACAAGATTAAATGCACAAGTCAATGCGATGGTGTCGTTTCTATCTGAATAATCAGAAAGCGTGACAAAGAGGCTAGATTATATATCCTATTGGGCGCTTGGAAACGGTGCTTAAGCCTTTAAGAGGGCGTCGAAGCCGAGTGTCGTTCCGAGAACGCGAGGGTTGCCCACCCCAATAATAAAATGATAAAGACCTTTTTCGTCTTTCCATCGCTCGGCCGAACTTTCTCTGGGGCGGACCCCAGATTCGCGTATATAAATGCCGATATTATTGTAACGAAACGCTCTTCATGCCGATTTTCTCGTAGCGTGCGCTCATCCGTAGTACGTACACATAGCCGCTTATATGTCGAAATTGTCCTGGCAAAGGCCGGCATCGCACGTATAGCCACGATTATTATCGCGTACGCAGACGGTAGGTATCCGTGGGATATCGAATCAAACGATGGAACTGATCTCCAGCGGTAGAAATCGATTTCCTATTTACAACCACCCACCCTCCTTTTCCGCCCTTCCCCCCTCCTTCCTCCCCCTTTCCACTCGCATTTCCGATCTGTACGCGTCGCAGCGATGGATACGATATATCGCGGAACAGAGGTAGAGCTCTGCAAAATAGAGCTTTCGTCGAAACATCTCTCTTCTATCAAATTCTCGGAAAGATACGATCATGTTTGAATCGCATATTTTTGCATTTGAGGATAATCAAAACAAGTATTTTGTTTACATGATGCTGATGGACTATGGACGATGAATGCTAATTAACTATGGACTAATGATCAATTAATTGAACGTGTGTAGCTATATGGAATATCTTTGATTATGACCATTCTTACTCAAAAAGATTCAATGAATGAAAACGACGACAGTGGTGATGACAGCAATGACGGCGAATTGAGAAACATCAAACCTTTATGTATATAAAAATTTATTTTAAATTTGGCAAAGAGAAATCTATACACACACATTTCCTGTTCTTTTATATATATATTTTTAAATATCTATTTCCTTTTCGTGAAATTTTGAATTATTTAAATTGTTGACATAAATATTTAATTATGACATAAATTGATGAGATATATAATTGATGACATAATTAATTTGTTGAGATAATTGTGTCCAATTATTATCTGCAGATCATAAAGCTAATACAGTAGTAATTTGTTCACCATCACTACTACATCAATAGTATAAAAAAGTAGAGAATAGATGCAAATGCAGTCTGTTGTCCGTCGAGATATATCATGGCAGTAATCGAGAGTGTTCCGGAACGTTTGTCAAAAAATAATATTGTGTTATAACTACATACAATATATTATTGCAAAAATATAAAACAATACATACATTATATAAGGTACATTGAGACTTGAAAGTATCATTTAATTAATGAATAGGCAAGGATAAAAACTTTAAATTTAGAGATCTATTCTGAGTTTTAATCGCAATTGTAAATTTTTTGCAAATAACAGGAAAAGGATAATATTCGATGAAACTCAAATAATAAGAAATTATTAAAGCCAAATGGCATTAACAGTTTGCGAGTTAAGAGCAAATGAACGATGGGCTCTGTCACTTTCTCTGGCACATCTATACAAAATAAAATATCAGAGATATATTCTCTATTTTAAAATTTTTTAAACGCTCTTCATTTGACGATATAAATATTTGGAAACAATGGACAGATAACAAAAAATACCAGATCATAAAATTATAGCAACCATAACGGATATGTTAATGCTACGAAAAATTAAGCAAGAACTAATAGAAAAAGGCGATTTCAAAATTTTACCTGAGAAATCGATTGTGAGGAAGTGATAATGAAACTCAATCCACATGAACAATTGTACAAGAAAAATTTTAACTTACTCCAGTACTTTGCAGTTTTTAGCTCAAAAAACCGAGAAGGAACATACATTTGCGTATCTTTCAAATCCAAGCAAAATAAATTATTGAATTTAAAATAAACTATACTATATTTATATGTATAATCACTAAAAATGTATGGATACATTTTATGCGTACAATAATTACCTGTTTCTTGTTTTCCTATTTTAAGACAAAGACCTATTCATAGTCCATTTTTATATAATTAAGATTGTCTCAAATAAAATTTGAAAAAAGTATACGACCGTTTTATTGACTAGATGCAATCTGAAGAGGACTTAAAACCATACTTAAGATGATCTTTAAGTATATGATCTTTAAGAACGGACTACGAATATAGGCCAGAAACACAGTTCATATAGAAGCTTAAAATAAATTACTAGCGATGGATACCGATACCAAAAAAGCACGAAATCTTAATGCTTTTATTACGATTACGACAATTATACTGTCATCCTTCATTAGTACACACGATGTTGGATAAAGATGTCGTAAAGCAAAGTGGCATATAGATGCGGATAATATTGAGCTTGAATTATTGTCACGAGTGAATAATATACCGATTCTATTAATAACATTGTGTGAATTAATATTGGATAACACCATAACTGCCGTAACTGTAATAAAAGCTTAGGTGCTTTTTTACACCGGCATCCATCGCTAGTTTTCTGGCAATTATTTGTCAGGCTGAAGAGATGTAAATGTCCTATACAGATATGTCAGCTTCTGCCGTGAATAGATGATGATGAATTGTTAAGTGTGTCTGGACACTGGTGGGCACTCCACTCTACATACATCCCTGTTTCTTACAATATTGAGCAGAGGAAAAATACGGGTGCGCGGAGTCCCAATCGGGACTCGATCTTAGGATCTTTCTCTTACGAACTGGTACTTGCCACTGATAATAAGCCATACATTACTCCATACAACCGTATTCCTTCTGCTCGGTGTTATCTGTTTCTATTTATTTTTTACAATATATATATATAATCTATTTAATAAGTAATATACAAACTAAAGACTTTTCTATAATTTTTTTTTTTTATTTTATCGGCAAGAAACAAGTATTTTTTTAGTTTATCACAAAAATTTAGTTATATTTTATACTAAAAAGATGTTAGGGAAAGGAAAAGAAAAGAGGGAGGAGAAAGAGAGAGAGAGAGATAGGGGAGAGAGAGAGAGAGAGAGAGAGAGAGAGAGAGAGGAAGAGACAAAGAAAAATATTTCTCGGATTGACACACGTTCCATAAATTAATTCTCATGAAAAATTCTAATCTCTTTCTCTCTTTCTTTTAATCTATATCGAGATTACGCACAAAGATAACACATATTTTTTGTATAATTAGCTGCAAAATCTATTTGAATTTAAGACTTGAACCTCTATTAAAAAAATTAATAAAATGCACATCGAATGCCGCGTGACCATAAAGTTTTCTATTTAAATATTAAATATTTTTGTTTATCCCTTTTTTCTGAGTTAGATCAGATAAGCTTTGATAACAATTTTATATATGGATGTCATGTAACGCAAAAATATCTTATATGCATGTTATACTCACACTACATACATATATGTTTAAATATATTATGTTCATGACGACTCTATTTTACAGAGTATGCGATGAATGATCTAGATACATATGATATGTTTGTATATATTTAATTCAATATGTTACACATTTATTGAACTTTAAATAATGCTTATAGGATTTTTTTTTATGTTAAGCTAATGTCTACATATGTTTTAACACATTATCAGTATATAATTTTAGAATAGATAACCCATTAGTCACGCGACAAGCAACATGCATCGCCAGCCGGTTTGTTCATCTTTCACACTAAGTTCTTACGATCAGTAATGTTTTTTTCTCCAAAGAGAAAAAAAAGATTCAGACAGAGATAAAACAATATCGTTAAATGGAAAAATGGATACACTATCGATCGCAGAATTGATAGAAGATGAACAAGTCAGCCTTAAATTGTTAACAGTTATCGATCCAGGAGACCGAATTTCTTTTTTCATAGATTTCGCAGAAACCATTATTTTTTCGCGCTTTGTATATTCTTCGCTCTTTATTTATCCTTGTTTTTATTATTTTTTATGAATCTTGGGTTTTACAATCATTCTGCTCATTCATAAAAATTTACATAAAGTCGTGGATCATTTATGTATGTAAACTGTATTAATTATTAATTTATGGATATTTTAAGGTAACACAATTTTTCTATGTTTTTTAGTAAAAGCAATTTTTACACTTATATAAATCGATATTTCATATATATTAAATCTTTCATTTTTAATTTGAGCCAACGGTTAGCTCTGATTGAAAAAATTATTTAATATCTAAAAATTTGGCTAATGTAAATTGTTTTTTTTTTGTTTATTTAATTTTGTAAACATTTTATGTATTAAAGAGAGGAAAAGAAAGAGAAAAGGGGTAAATAAAGAAAAAAGTGTGTGTGAGAGAGAGAGAATAATGACTAATATTGTGTTACTTGTGTTTACATGTTATTTGCTCAATATTATAATGCCGGCGTTTTCGTTGTCTTTGTCTTTTTCTTTTTCTTTAGCTCGCAGTCACTGTCCTTAAATAAATTGCAAGGATTCTTCTCCAGAAGACAATAATGTATGTCCTCTGGACACGGATATTGCTTCTTCAACGGACATGGTTGCATCAGGGTTGGTTTAGGAACTACTTTCATCTCATAACATGGACACGCGCCAGGATGCACTTTACGTGGCGGTGGACAAGGACAAAGAATTATGGGTTCATACGGCGGTTTTGGCAATGGTGGTGGAGAGCAAACCTGTTTCTTCTGGAAGTTGGTCTTCTTAATCTCTGGATGAGATGCATCATCCTTTTTGAAGTGTTCCGATGTTGACGGACACGGATTAGGTCTCGTAAACTTCGGTGGCGGACACGTTACCTTGACATACTCCATCTTTGGTGGTGGGACGGTATGAGGCCATTCGCATTTGCCTCTCGCAAGGCAATCTTTTTTACATACAGGATCTACAATCTTTTGCTCTGTCTCCGGTTTTGGTTTAGCTATTGCTTTATTTTCCTTTGGCGTTTGTTGGCGTTTGTCGCACTTGACTTTCTTTTGATAGCAACCGTCACTCTTTTCATTGCAAGATTGGGCGCTCTGATCGGTTTTCTTCACTTCGGTTGATTGACAAATTTCATCTATCTTTTTGCAACCAAAAGATTTGTCAGAATTTGAATCGGCAAGACAGAATGAAATAATATGAAATCCTCGTCTATGAACTCTATGCAAAGAAATCAGAGAAGAAGGACTGTGATGAGTTAATATCTCTTTGTTCTTTCGTAATTCCAAAGAGTTAAGCTTTGAATATTTGAATGACGAAGGCGATGGTAACTTCAAGTTTTTTAGCGATAATAGACACTTGTTGTAAATTTTCAGAGATTGCGATTTCTTGATGGGTTTCGGATGTACAACGAGATAGGGCGGAGAACATGGAGAATTCAACATGTTCTGACATTTTAAATTGATTGATTCATGATGACAAGGTACGGACAGTAAAATACATGTTGTTGGCGGACACGATTTGAAAGATGGTAGACAAGAAGATGAGGATGCTATCATTGAATAACAAAGTGGTCTTGCTGCTGGTGATTTCCTTAAAAAGAGCTGCTTACATTCTGTCATGACTAAATGCTTTGAAAAATGTCTTTTTGATTCCTCGCAAATTTTATCTAATGTTTTATGCACTATAAAGATATTTTTGGACCTGTTCATGCAAGAACTAAAACCTCTTATACAAATCAATCTTGAATTAGGTATCTTCATCGACAATTCACTGTTCCATCGATTAGAGCTTAATTTTTCTGTTCCCAAGACAGGCTGCAGCTTCAAATTGCATCCAGTTTTCAAACTAAAATATTTCTCCAGCACTCCAATAGAAGGTCTCAATAGGCGTTTCAAGAATGCTTCTACTTGTTTCAATTTTAGCTTCTTAACAGCCTACAGAGTTCAGAAAAAGAAATAAAGAATGAGAGATATATATTTTTATTATTTTTCTAGGAATAATAATAGTAAAATTCTCAGTTTTCAGTAGATAACATTTACGGTAACCGCTAATGCCTCCACGTACCCTCTGTCTCTTATTGACGCGATTCAGCATTTGTCATTCTTGCACGGTTTCTTGGGTGGGCATTTTACACAAAATGGCTTTCTTTTGGGTTTCGGTTTCGAGGGATAGCCCGGTGGCTCACTAGGTTGACAGGGGCCCTTGGGTGGATCGCATGGATTCCTTTTTAGTGGACTAGGTAAATCCTCGCCACAGTCTGATTCACCCAACCGCAGTTTCTTGCCAGTGGCTGCCTATTAGGTTTTACGTATTAAAGTAGAGGATTGTTGTATGCTTCCTTATTACTCCCCCGCTAGTTTCGACCAATTTTGGCCCACCTCCCTCCTTTAAAGAATTTAGCGTTTAAAACAAAAGCGCTTGTATATCCTTGTATAAAAACGTAAAAATAATGACATGAATGATTCAACAAAGGTAAAACTCATAAATAATATTAGACGAAGCTAGAATCCAGTTTAATACTAATGTAGGGATCTTCAGATTTATAAAACCAGATGGATTCGTCGATTCAGTATTATAATTTTTGTTGATAATTTTCATTTGCTTCTTCTCATCTCTAAGCTTCATTGTATTGTGTTTGGGACGGTGAAAGGCTCGGCTCTCGAATTACGTTACTTTTTCAATTAAAAGTTGAAAATTTTTAAACAGTATTTTTATTGCTCTTCATCATCAATATTGTTTTTTTCAGTCCCTGTCGATTTAGTATTTAAAAAATGTACATGCGTGTGACAAATCTTGTCAATGGTCCCCGGTTGACGTTTTTGTTGTTTTCGAACATTAATATCGTTGAGTCAAAATTGTTATATTTATCATTAGAATGCGATGATTTCTTGCTAAAAGTTCTTTTTTCTGCCAGTTGCTGGTCATCTGTACCGATTTCGTCTTCATATTCTTCACCTTGCGGAAAGTAATCATCATTGCCCGGTCTATCACTATACGATAACTTTGATTCCTCAAAATGATGATCGTCACAGCGATGAAAATTGGTAGCAAGCTTATGTAGAGAGAAGAAAAATTAAAATAATTTTTATCATCAATTGTTAAGATCTTGCTAAAAATCTTTGATGAAATTGATTCCCATAAACTGTTCGTGTGAAAAGATGCTCCACAAAGAATCTTTATCGTCTCGAGTCTCATTAAATTCTATCAATTTCCCGTCGCAGATTGCAATAAACTTGATGTCTCTCTTTTCTATGGAGAGACAATAACAAGTGAAATTCATGTTTACTCGTTATTTATGTTTAGTATGTGCTATATACTTATAAGATTTCTAGCGGTTTAAAGTAGTCTGTTTCGATGAAAAAAGAGGCAGAAGGGAGGTGGAGCCACAGCGATCAATTTTTCAAAGCATTTCTGCAATTTTCTAATTTTATCTTTTTTTATATTCTATTATCATATAATTTCTTGAAATTAATCATGCAATTTTATGAGAAATAAAGAATACATACAGGGTGGACCATTTTAATCAATCCACGCGAATATCTCGAAAACTGAGCCAGATAGACAAAAATGTTTTAGACAAAAGTTGCATGGTTTCGACAAAAGTATTACGGTAAGATTATCGAAAACTAAATATTTTACGAGATATTTTATTTTTTATATCAAAATATGTCAGATTAAGATATAAAATAACTCAAAAAGTATTTCATGAAAAAATACTTTATTATAGTGTTTTGAAAAGCTCTCGAAAGCTACAAGAATATGCAATAAAAAATGGGGGTTTCCATTTAAGAAAACATCGATCACATTAACCTCACCTTGAAAAGATCACTCAAGGTCAAGTCTATATTTTTATCATGTGGCCCCCTCGAAACCATGCAACTTTTGTCGGAAACATTTTTATCTATCGGGCTCAGTTTTCGAGATATTCGCGTGGATTGATTAAAATGGTCCACCCTGTATAAATTAAAATGTATTAAATATATCATTCTCTCTCTATATTGACATTTATGTTCATATTTTTCCTATTATATAATTTATATTAATATCTTTTTTCTATATTTCTTTTTAATAATTTGGTCATGGAATGATATATAATGTCTGAGAATCAAATCACGTTAAAAAATGAAATAATAAATGCCCTAAAAACTTACTTTAATTGTTCCAGATTCTCGAATCTTACCAGCCAAACTTTCTTGTTTCGTCTGTAACTGTAACGAGCAAAACGAATATAACATAATACAAACGCTTGGTTAATAGAATTAATTTCATATTTAAAATACTATAATAAAAAAATATGCACAGTTTTGCAAATACATTTTATATTATTCATAAAATTTACAAGAGAATGCCATGATATTTTACAGATTTAATATTAGTGTTTTCTTTTTGATTATCATAAAATAATTCACATTTATTGAGATTGTATAAATTCGCTAAAATCAATTTTTTCCTAAATGCTTTATTTTGAATTAATAGAGACTTTAATAAGATATTTAACATTTGCTGAAAAGTGTTTTCAATTTGCAGTGTTTAATAATTTATTTATTTTTTCAAAAAATATTTTTAACAGCTTTTTTTAGTTTTTTCGTCTTCTGAACATCCTGGAGCCTTTTTTACAGNNCTTTCTTCTTGTCACATGGTTCAACTTTCTTAATTTCTGAACAATCAGGTTTCTTGATCTCTTCTTTCTTCTCTTTCTTACATACATCTTTTTCCTGCACATCATTAAAAATTCGCTCTTGCTCCATGTAATGCTCGTTCTTGAAAAGATCTTCTATTTTTCTAGAAATATCATTTTTTTCTTCCTTTTCACATGGTTTAACTTTCTTAATTTCCAAACAATCAGACTTCTTGATCTCTTCTTTCTTCTCTTTCTTACAGAGATCTTTTTCCTGCCGCTTAGAAGTTTGCTTCATGCAATGCTGTCTCTTATAAAGATCCTTCTTTGTTCCACAAGTATCACTTTTTTTCTGTTTACATGGATCTTCTTGAGACTTTATTTTGCGAGTTTTATGACAATCGCGAGAACTTTTTTCCCTCTTGCAAGAAACTACTTTTTGCTTTCCACATGTTTGTTTTTCCCTCTTAGAGCAATCTTTCCCTTTTTTCCCACACATATTTTCTTTTTTCTGACACTTTTTCTCCGATGTTGTACAAGATCTCTCTCTTTTCTTACATATATCATCTTTGCCTATTTTTTTAAGAGATTTCTTGTGCTGCGCACAAAACGCCTGTATCTTTTGCCGAATGTTAGCTTTCGATCCGCAGTCTTTTGATCCAAAGAGAATTATATTATTGGAAATTATGTCGGAAACCGGGATCTTTTCATTCTCCGAGCAATATAAATCCAACGTATCTGTCAAATACGATCGAATTTTAGCATGTGCGTCTGTGAATATAGATTTGATTTTGAAGAATATTTGCTGAATCCAATTTTCTTCTTCAGTGATAATTAACGTATCGCTCGTCGTTCTCTTGCTGTTGCTATTGGATGCGACTATTTCATGGTTGTTTTTACCTTTATGATTTATAAAATTTAATGAAGACGAAGAAAATTTCCTCATCAATCCTTTTGCCAACTTTCTATTATAGTTTAACAAAGATGCCGGCGACATTTGATGATTATTCTCTTTTGCAATGGGAACATTCCAAGATGAATTGTTGATTTCCCTTTTCTCGATCGATTGATACATCTTCGAGATTTTCGCTTGCGAAATGAGGTTTACATCGTGAAATGGGGGATACATCAAGACGGGTAACCACTTGCGAATCACGGCAGTTGAGTAATCTCTTTGCCAGGTTTTCATACTGCTAGGACCCATCTCATTCAAGATTCTCGCATAAGGATGCATCCTGCTGCATGCGTTGCTCGCCTGAAGAGAGATGATTTCAAGGTCAGTTCCCCCAGGTCCTTCATAAGTCAATATATCTTCAGCGTCGATTAATTCTATTTGTAGATTCGATAATTTTATTTCACAGCCTATATCTCATTGCAATTTAGATAGAAACATCAAACCGTTATTCTCAAAATTTATCTGTTAATGATGAAAGAATTTAAAAACTATGAAGAAATCGTAATCTTAATTATTTTTAATGTCTTTTTTTCCTAGTTGTTTTCCTTAAAAAACTTATCCAAAATGTCGATTGTGATGCTCATAAATTTTAAATATAACTTTGTTATTTGTTACAATTATATTTTAAATAATCTCGGATAACGCTACTATACTGCGTTCACGGAGAGAACGACCTCGCTTTTCGTCCGGTTTGGTCAAATCCTGCCCGACCGACCGCCCATTTTGCCCCCTCCACGCTGCCAAAATTGGTCTTGCAGCTTGCAGATCTGGCTAGCCAACAGAGGGGACCCTATTTATTTATAATAGTATTAAATTTTATTAATAATTTTTAGATTGCAAAAAGAGAAAATAAATATAATAGATATATCGCGATTTAATTAAAAAGAGTAATAAAAATCGATTAACAGAAAACAACTCAAGCTTTCAATATTATGACATTTCTTTCGAGCTTTATAGGCGGATCACATACGTGATACACGATCGATACGCATACGACATACAGCATTGAAGTAGCGCGCTGAAGTCTCTCACCTAATCCCCACTCCGCCCAAAGCTGCGCGAAGCGAGGTTGTTCTCTCCGTGAACGCAGTATAGTAACGTTATCCGAGATTATTTAAAATATAATTGTAACAAATAACAAAGTTATATTTAAAATTTATGAGCATCACAATCGACATTTTGGATAAGTTTTTTAAGGAAAACAACTAGGAAAAAAAGACATTAAAAATAATTAAGATTACGATTTCTTCATAGTTGTTAAATTCTTTCATCATTAACAGATAAATTTTGAGAATAACGGTTTGATGTTTCTATCTAAATTGCAATGAGATATAGGCTGTGAAATAAAATTATCGAATCTACAAATAGAATTAATCGACGCTGAAGATATATTGACTTATGAAGGACCTGGGGGAACTGACCTTGAAATCATCTCTCTTCAGGCGAGCAACGCATGCAGCAGGATGCATCCTTATGCGAGAATCTTGAATGAGATGGGTCCTAGCAGTATGAAAACCTGGCAAAGAGATTACTCAACTGCCGTGATTCGCAAGTGGTTACCCGTCTTGATGTATCCCCCATTTCACGATGTAAACCTCATTTCGCAAGCGAAAATCTCGAAGATGTATCAATCGATCGAGAAAAGGGAAATCAACAATTCATCTTGGAATGTTCCCATTGCAAAAGAGAATAATCATCAAATGTCGCCGGCATCTTTGTTAAACTATAATAGAAAGTTGGCAAAAGGATTGATGAGGAAATTTTCTTCGTCTTCATTAAATTTTATAAATCATAAAGGTAAAAACAACCATGAAATAGTCGCATCCAATAGCAACAGCAAGAGAACGACGAGCGATACGTTAATTATCACTGAAGAAGAAAATTGGATTCAGCAAATATTCTTCAAAATCAAATCTATATTCACAGACGCACATGCTAAAATTCGATCGTATTTGACAGATACGTTGGATTTATATTGCTCGGAGAATGAAAAGATCCCGGTTTCCGACATAATTTCCAATAATATAATTCTCTTTGGATCAAAAGACTGCGGATCGAAAGCTAACATTCGGCAAAAGATACAGGCGTTTTGTGCGCAGCACAAGAAATCTCTTAAAAAAATAGGCAAAGATGATATATGTAAGAAAAGAGAGAGATCTTGTACAACATCGGAGAAAAAGTGTCAGAAAAAAGAAAATATGTGTGGGAAAAAAGGGAAAGATTGCTCTAAGAGGGAAAAACAAACATGTGGAAAGCAAAAAGTAGTTTCTTGCAAGAGGGAAAAAAGTTCTCGCGATTGTCATAAAACTCGCAAAATAAAGTCTCAAGAAGATCCATGTAAACAGAAAAAAAGTGATACTTGTGGAACAAAGAAGGATCTTTATAAGAGACAGCATTGCATGAAGCAAACTTCTAAGCGGCAGGAAAAAGATCTCTGTAAGAAAGAGAAGAAAGAAGAGATCAAGAAGTCTGATTGTTTGGAAATTAAGAAAGTTAAACCATGTGAAAAGGAAGAAAAAAATGATATTTCTAGAAAAATAGAAGATCTTTTCAAGAACGAGCATTACATGGAGCAAGAGCGAATTTTTAATGATGTGCAGGAAAAAGATGTATGTAAGAAAGAGAAGAAAGAAGAGATCAAGAAGTCTGATTGTTTGGAAATTAAGAAAGTTAAACCATGTGAAAAGGAAGAAAAAAATGATATTTCTAGAAAAATAGAAGATCTTTTCAAGAACGAGCATTACATGGAGCAAGAGCGAATTTTTAATGATGTGCAGGAAAAAGATGTATGTAAGAAAGAGAAGAAAGAAGAGATCAAGAAGTCTGATTGTTTGGAAATTAAGAAAGTTAAACCATGTGAAAAGGAAGAAAAAAATGATATTTCTAGAAAAATAGAAGATCTTTTCAAGAACGAGCATTACATGGAGCAAGAGCGAATTTTTAATGATGTGCAGGAAAAAGATGTATGTAAGAAAGAGAAGAAAGAAGAGATCAAGAAGTCTGATTGTTTGGAAATTAAGAAAGTTAAACCATGTGAAAAGGAAGAAAAAAATGATATTTCTAGAAAAATAGAAGATCTTTTCAAGAACGAGCATTACATGGAGCAAGAGCGAATTTTTAATGATGTGCAGGAAAAAGATGTATGTAAGAAAGAGAAGAAAGAAGAGATCAAGAAACCTGATTGTTCAGAAATTAAGAAAGTTGAACCATGTGACAAGAAGAA
>NW_021848957.1:223595-229022 GCF_003651465.1 Formica exsecta | reverse complement strand
ATTGATCTTGCAACTTGCAGATCTGGCTAGCCAACAGAGGGGACCCTATTTATTTATAATAGTATTAAATTTTATTAATAATTTTTAGATTGCAAAAAGAAAAAATAAATATAATAAATATATCGCGATTTAATTAAAAAAAGTAATAAAATTCTTAGAAAACGACTCAAGCTTTCAATATTATGACTCTCGCAAGTTTGATTTTGACGCTTCAAATGTTTGTATACAACACTCTTGACATAATGTCTCTATACTGCGTTCACGGAGAGAACGACCTCGCTTTTCGTCCGGTTCGATCAGATCCCGCCCGACCGACCGCCCGTTTTGCACCCTCCACGCTGCCAAAATTGGTCTTGTAGCTTGCAAATCCGGCTAGCCGATAGAGGGGACCCTATTTATTTATAATAGTATTAAATTTTATTAATAATTTTTAGATTGCAAAAAGAAAAAATAAATATAATAAATATATCGCGATTTAATTAAAAAAAGTAATAAAATTCTTAGAAAACGACTCAAGCTTTCAATATTATGACATTTCTTTCGAGCTTTATAGGTGGATCACATACGTGATACACGATCGATACGCATACGACATACGGTATTGAAGTAGCGCGCTAAAGTCTTTCACCTAATCCCCACACCGCCCAAAGCTGCGCGGAGCGAGGTCGTTGTCTTCGTGAATGCAGTATAATTTTGTTTGGATGAGAATTATTATCCTTCGTAAAATATCCATCCGTAAGACATCCTTTGATCATACTTTTTGCAATTTCTTATAATATTTAATCGCCGTCTCATATGTATTTATAATGTGAATTTTTCTTTTTAGTAAGATTTTAAAATTGCAAAATTTTTCAGTTTCTTTAAAGTCATCATCAAACATATATCTGTTAAAATTAATATAAAAATCTATTGAAGAAAAGCACAATTACACGGTGTTATCACGTCATTGCATTTTTTAAAATTTTATTATATATATTTTGTTTTTCTTCGAAACAATGTTGATTAATCTAATTAAAGTGCCACTTCTTCAAAAATCTAGAATATAAATTCTGATAAATCTCGACACCAAATACGGAGAGAATCCCCGGATTCAAAAATATATTTTTTCTTTATTTAATACGAATATTTTTCATATTGTGACATTATTTTTATTAATCATATTTATTATATCTGAACTTCGTATTTCGCTTCGATGTTTTATCCGCTTTCTTTAATACATTAATCGCTTGAAAGTTCGTAGAAACATATTTTTCGAAATATAACGTTTGTGCTTGTTTTGATGGATTGATGATTTTCTTTTTGTGGTAAATTTTTTATCTCTTAAAAATTGAAATATTTAAGAATATTTAAGAAACATTTTAAGAAGCATTTTTTGTCTTGTTACGTTATTTATTTCATTTAAGATAATGCGATTGATCTTCAACAATTTCAAGTGTCTAAGAAATTGTTGCTCAAATGATAAATCATAAAGTATCTTGTAAAGATTTTTGATGATATGTATGAAATTATAATTTCTTCAATAAAATACAGTATTTTCTGAAAATATAGCGGAGGTCTCATGTTGGTCATACAATACGACATATAAATACGAGCATACGTATTCTGCGATCTTTATCGTCCTACCTTATTATTTAATTGTAAGTAGAATGACAGAGTTGGTTCAGCAAATTCATATCACAATAATTACTGAAATGGACACACTTTTCGCAATTGAGACACTAACATTGAAAATAGATGGATGTCCGATAAGATTTATTGTTCTTTATAAAGACCATTCCCACAATCATATAATATTAAATTGATAATTTAAATGTAACTGTTGTATGCTTATATTTAAAAAACACAGACAGGCTGGATTCACTTTTTTCTTTATACTTGTGTAGTTTTATAATTTCTATTTTTTATATTATGTAGATATATACTCAAACACATACATAAAAAATTTTATTTGTTTTCATAAAATATTCAAAAAAAATTATTAAGTCATAATAAATGATCATTAAAACTCGTTTGTTTTATTATATATTTGTACAGTATGCTATATATATATAGAACACACAAATATAATTTAAATAACAAACAATTACTAATCTAAGCATTTATGATATAAATTTAGTGAAGATTTTAATTTAATTAATTAATTAATTTTTTAATTTTTTTTAATGGTGGTTTTAGATTTAAATTAGTTTAAATTGAATGACTTTATATTAACTAATCTTTATAAGAATTTAAGCATTCTGTGCGCGCGTACAAAAAATATATATTTATGTTTATTATAATATATTTTCAAAATTGCTTAAAATATAAAAAACAATGTTGAATCCAACAGTGTATAAATTGATAGTACTAATTATCGAAACGACAAATATTATTAATTATTGTTTCTCTCTCTCTCTCTCTCCCCCCCCCTCTCTCTCTCTCTCTCAATATTCACAATTAAATATTACCAATTACATATTACTAAATCTCGTAAAACTCTATATTATTGCTCTCTTTTAATAGAACTAATAATAACATTTTTATAAACAAATAATAACTCTGTAATTATATGACTAAGGTATATTTGTACTCTTTACCCTTCCATTATCTTCTTGATGATTGGAAAGATTTAAATTGATATTATCGTTTATCTTTCTTGCATTTGGTTGATTGCTTTCGGCCGAACAGGATTTTTTCATTAGACTTCCTAATAGCTATTTAAATAAATAAATATTTCTTTATTTTTAAGCAACAAAATAATTTTTTTGATTAAAATTGTTTTTAATAATAGTAAATATGTCAAATTAAAAATTATCTAAAATGTTTTCAAGCAAATTGTGAATGAGAAGCAACTTATAATATGTTTAAGTACCTGATTATCATTAAAATTGTATATTCCGTTACGATTCGACAAGGGTTTATTGACAGCTGCCACATCGTACAACGAGAGAGCATTCAGTTTTGTGCTATTTTTGGACTGCTTTGATAGAATTTCACTGATTCCTCTGGCAATCTACATAAGCATTTTTAATTATATATAGATATATCAAAAAGAAAATAAAGCTAAATAGAAGACATAATTTATGTAATAATCCAAATATGTGTGTGTAAACCGAAAACGTGTGTAGAAAAACATATAAAGAGTAAGATTGTCATAATAAAATTCTTTCAATACATAAGTTTAAATAGAAATCATACATACTTTGAAATTTTTTCCATCACTGTGGATCTGGCATGACGTAAGAGGTTTCACAACTGATCTTGCGGCTCGGGAAAACATTGTTAAATACGCTGGAGTAACTTGAAATTTTTTAACGCCTTTATCGGACGCCTGATATGTCAAAATTGATGAAAGCACACGGCGTTTGTTATGAAATGAACATCGATTCGTTTAGCTTCAACTGTTCAAATCTCTCTATGTGGGGCAAAAGATTATATATATATATGTTTTTTTTTAATTAATTTTATTCAAAATTTAATTAAATAATTTTTTAATATAATACAAAAATAAATTTTAATTATCTGTACATATATACACCCTCCCCCCCACACACATAATATGTGTGTGTATGTGTGTATACTTTAAAAATCTCAAGCACGTAAAATATACATATATTAATTAAGATGTGTAGTTACACACAATAAATTTCTTACACTGCATGATATAGTCATCTAGTGTCATAACAGAAAAACAAGGATTGATACAATATCGTGCCAACGGTAATCTATTAAATACGGCCGTTATTGTTATCGACTATTACTCTACTAATCTGCTGAAATACCGACAACTGTATATCAGTAAATTATCAATATATATTGATAATATGTAATATAATATCAACGAGATACTATTAAAAACCGATAATTTTACGGGAATAAAAATGATTGGGGAAAGAACTTAAGGGGATCCAAAAGTACTGCAAAACTTTTATATTAAACAAATATTAATTATTATGGTCGGTAAAACAGACGAGCTTGTGGATCCCCTTAAATACTCGATTAAAATTATCTTTAATTTAGCCAACATGATTGGTAACGCCAACATCAACGCTCTTCAAATACCTTATCTGTCCATCATCGATGATCTGAAGATATTTGTGATAATTTACCCACGGCTGATCATCTTTAATAGTCACCTCGTGTCGATGTCATCAGTTGAAATATTTGATATTTCATCTTTGTATCAACTAAAGCTAATAAAATATAAATTTTTTTTATGAATGCATTTTTATCGATAGTTAATAATGCAAACTTGTAGACACTGAGTTGGGAATTCCCGCGTAAAATATAAAATAAAGCAAAGTTGGGCATTCATCCGTAAACTATAATAGCACCAACAAGATATACTATTAAGAAGATGCCGGACCGTCTTGTTTTACCGGTCATAATAATTATACTTTGCAGACCGAAATTTTTTTATTGGTTACATGAAATGAAAAATCCTTTTCCACGATTTAAGTATACATTGAAACAAAGATGAGACTTCACGAGTTTATGTTAAAAACGAAGAAAAGCTAAAAAATTACAGTGTATGTACAAAATAAGATAGGTCTCCACTCGGAAATGCATGAAAGGATATAAGTGAACATTTAGAAACGTGTTTAGAAGCCTAGTAAAAAAGAATTCTTTGTGCAAAATTTTGCACACAGTAATCTTTTTTACTAGGCTTCTAAACACGTTTCTAAATGTTCACTTATATTCTTTCCGAGTGGAGACCTATCTTATTTTGTACATACAAACTGCAAAACTTTTATATTAAGTAAATATATAATTATTATGGTCAGTAAAACAGGACGGTCCGGCATCCTCTTAAAGACCGCCAGCCCTGGATAAATTTTTGTGACCATCAAGTGGGCCCGGTGGGCCCAGAGATAATTAAAGAATGTTGACATTACCAGCCGTTAACTGCATCAAAGGTAATTACACGAATTATTTAATTCATTACGGTTATTTTCTTTATCCAGTTATTGTTTTATTTAGAGACCGATGGTCTTATGGGATTTAGCATATTACTGGAAAAAAACTCGCCACGCGCCCCAGCAAACCACAGCATATAACATAGACGTATATGTAATATTACACGAGTGTCATGAATGTTACATGTAATATTACTTATACAGGTAAATGTTACGTTCTGGTACGGCTCTATGTCAGCAACTTTGAATATATTATTTATATATTCGATACATTTCAAATGATATGTTACTGTAACATAACATAGATATATATATATTTTACATATTTCTCTAAATCATGTAATATAACATCCCAAGTAACAAAAGGATGTCATAATGACGGTACATTTTAGTCACAAAATGACCAATTAGACTCCTAAGGAAAAGAGAAAATGACGTCGTCACATCTACGAGATGTTATTTTTTGATGCAAAAATAAGACCATCCAGAATGTATATATAACAACATATATTAAATGTAATATATATGTGTA
>NW_021848957.1:219135-222704 GCF_003651465.1 Formica exsecta | reverse complement strand
GTTTAAAAGACCTCATTTCTTAGACTAGCCAAAGACGTAATTTTGAAAACGTCCTATGATCGCCCAAATAAAGTCCTTTTGTAACTAATATTGGGATTATAGTTCACTTGCTTACCGCTATACGGCGCGCTATTCACTATCTATACCCATATTCAAATTCTTGTCATGAGCGTATATAAAGCCTGCAAAATGCGGCTAATAACATTGTAATTATTTTCAAGGTTATATAACACTTACATCTCGTCTATATAATCGTGAAACATAACATTGTTCTTTTTATGTGCTCCCTAGGTTATGTAACAGTTACATATTGGTTTGCTGGGGCTATTGTAGATAAGTAAATCTTTGCATTGTCGATAATAAAACAGTAAATTTACAATAAACTGTTTATTTTGTTGTTCTTGACGCAGTTATATAAAAGATCTATATATTTTCGATAATAAAACAATAACTGGATGAACTAAAATAACGCGGAGCGAGTTTTTTTTTCAGTTACACTAAATCTCATAAGACCACCGGTCTTTAATGATATCTCGTCGATGATAATATAGTCTACGTCTAAACAATGTAAAATATATGTGTTACCTGTCATCTATGTCAACAATGATAGTATCTATATGGAATATGGTTTGTCGAAAACTTTCTTTATATTTTGTTTTTTATGTTTCATACTTGAAATATAATTACAAATAGAAACCTTAGCAGCCAATGTCTGATTACAGACGTCTCGTTCTCTGTCATCAGACATTGGTTGCTTAAGTTTCTGTTTGTAATTATGTTTCAAATATGAAACAAAAAACAAAATATAAAGAAAGTTTTCGACAAACCATATTCCATATAGATATTCTCATTGTTGACATAGATGACCGTTTAGACGTAGACTATTATCACCGACGAGATATCATTAAAGATCGGTGGTTTTATGGGATTTAGTGTGACTGGACGTCGTGGATGTAAAGTAAGGCAGAGAAAAACGTAAGTCGTAAAAAATTATTGTACAATAGCGTTACGTTTTTCTCTGCCTTACTTTACTAAAATTACATATACAGATACATTAACTATTTTATAATATAATCATTCTTTTTTTTTGCATTTTGATATCTAATTTATAAAGCTTACATAGTTTGCATTGTCTATGAAAAAGATCCATGTAAACATCATGTAGACAATACGTAAACAATTCATGTAGACGTAATTTTGAAATCTACAGCACAATCCTGAAATAGAGTCTATGCGCGTAAACAATGTAAACTGTGTGTTTAACATACCATCTATGTCAACAATGAATGATCTATGAAATATGGTTTGTGGAAGATACTTTTTATATTTATGTTGTACGTGTATGGTTTAAACAGAACGACAAAATTCTAATATTTTACGATGCCACAAAAAATCAACAAAATTAAGATTTAATAGACTGGATCTCATACAATAAAAAAAAAGAAGAACTATTATATATTATTGTAATATATAAAAATATTCTATTGCGTATGTCAATATTATATTATATTAACACTATTTTATAATATAATTACTTTTTTTGCTATCTGCCATTTAAAATATAAAATTATTCCAGCTATTATATATTTAATAATAATATTATATATTTAGTACAAATATAGTGCACAAAAGTTAGTAGTATAAGCATGATATTATCGGAAAGATTTTCACGTGAAGAATTCCAAAGAGATAAATTAATAATTTCCGTGGATATTCCATCAATAATTATTTAATTAATTTACTTTCTTACATATAATAATATATAATTTTATAAAATATGTAGAAGATTAGAGCACATCACATTTTAATAAAGCAAGGCGTTTCAATGTTTTATATGACTATATATTTGTTAAATTAAAAACATGTTTACAAGCGAGAAAGATGTGCGGTATTTTTTTTCTTCTTGTTAGTAACCTTCGTCTGACCATGTAATGTTGTATTCGGGATATTTTTTCTTCAGTAACTCAACCGACACTTGATGATCAGCTTTGCCAAACCCCTGTGAACCAAATTAATAATTAATTAACATAGATATATCTAATCAAAATTAATATAAAATATTGTCACATCCGATCTTTACACAACAAAATTTAAAGAGTTTTATTATATTCAATTAAGATATTTGTTCTATTGTAGAATAATAAACTGTGTGTGTGTGTCTGCCAGATTATTACAAAAATAGACTTTATGTTATATTTTCAGCTTTATAAAGTTACATGAAAAATACTTGACATTCGCAGTTGTTGAGTTGGTTGTAACAATGCGCACAAAAAATAAAAAGGAGAGAAATAAAAATCTTAGAGGGATGTAGTCTTTTGTATAAAACTTTGATAAAACGTACACCATCTCAAAGAAAGCGCGTACAGTAAAAAAATCTTCAGAAGCGAATAAAAGCAAATTCTGAGAATAAAAAATAATGCATTAAGTAATGAAAGTGAATATATTTCAATATAAATCTATATTTATAATAATCATAATATTTATGTCTAATTATGTATATAATAGATTACGTTGAAATATCAAAAACTATTATGTGTATTAATAATAAAAGTATTAATATATTAGATAAGAGTCGTGTAATAGGAATGACATTATTAATTATAGAATATTTTGCAGTTTTTAAATGTATCTTTAAGATAATTTGATATCTATTAGATATTGATAAAATAACATTCAATGTTTTTCATTCAATTATTTCTAGAATAATAATATTGTCATTTTTATTAAACTTTGATGTAACTGAGAATTGTTTTATTTTCATAATATCCGGGATATTTTCTCAGAAATCGAAATCGAAATACACGTTCATTGTTCGTGGCTATTGAATAACGATACGGAAAATGAAATATTCAAGGTAGTGTTAGTAGAATAAAAATAGAATAAAAATAGAATAAAATTGCTTTCTTTCGAATGTCACTGGATTTAAAGAGAGCGACCTTCTTCAAGCTTACAATATGTATTCCCTCGTGCTTTTACGTTCACTTTTTTAATATGCGCTCAAGTCTCCTTCTCCCCCCTTTCTCCCCTTAAATGCCTCGTTTTAATGATATTTCCCTATCAATCTTTTGCGCGCCTTTCGTAATAAAAATATTCCTTTTCCAAAGCAGATAGCAAATTCCGGTTTAAACTCTCGGATAAATGATTTAAAATATACTTCCGCTGCTTTATAAAATACACTATTAGTCAAAAATATTGCAATATCAATCATAGAAACAGAAAAATCGTTACTTTAATGAACAAAAACGTATAAAAAAATTATCAAATTTTATTTTATTATTGTTATTTTATGCTTTAAGAGGATACCGGACCGTCCTGTTTTACCGACCATAATAATTATATATTTGCTTAATATAAAAGTTTTGCAGTTTGTATGTACAAAATAAGATAGGTTTCCACTCGGAAATGCATGAAAGAATATAAGTGAACGTTTGAAAATATATTTAGAAGCCTAGTAAAAAACATTTCGGTGTTCAAAAATTTTGCACACCGAAATGTTTTTTACTAGGCTTCTAAATACATTTTCAAACGTTCACTTATATTCTTTCATGCATTTCCGAGTGGGAACCTAT
>NW_021848957.1:215394-218836 GCF_003651465.1 Formica exsecta | reverse complement strand
TTTCCGAGTGGAGACCTATCTTATTTTGTACATACAAACTGCAAAACTTTTATATTAAGCAAATATTGTTACGACCTGACGCAAGAAGCCGGTAAAAAACTGTAATTTTTTAGCTTTTCTTCGTTTTTAACATAAACTCGTGAAGTCTCATCTTTGTTTCGATGTATACTTAAATCGTGGAAAAGGATGTCTCATTTGTAACCAATAAAAAAATTTCGGTCTGCAAAGTATAATTATTATGGCCGGTAAAACAGGACGGTCTGGCATCCTCTTAATAATTTTATATAAACATGAGCAAAACACAGCTAAGAAAAATAAAATAAAAAACTTAAATATTTCTTTGCGTTTTCTGTATTTTTTGGGAGTGATGCAATACTTTTGACTGGTATTGTACTCGTTATTTCTTATAACCGCTATTCATATAAAATTTTTCTCATTCTTTCAAAATAACATAAATATCTAATTTCGTGTTTATTTAGAAATAGCTTTCGCATTATATTTAAAAATAGCTTTGCAATTATATTTGTTAAATAGATTGTTGATTTATTAAAAAATAGTTTGATCGTTTTTACTTTCACAAACTGCGGTTTAATAGCAAAAATTACTTATACAGACTTTTTATATTAATAAGCTCAACACACAATAATATAATTTATACTATGTTTGAGAACAGTTCGCAAAAAACGATTTATTAAAAATCAATTAAAACAACTGCATTTTTAATTACAATAACATATTCTTTTGTCGAATAAATAAAACAAAACAAAATATCCATCTAAAATTTAATCACAATGATAGTTAAGTAAAAAAAACTGTAAAAGATATAATGTTGCTATAAAATTTGCCTCAAGAATATTCTATTTCAAATAAAAGTGTAAAAGAATTCATAAATAAAAGAATAGTGCTAGTGATATATGTATTAGTGCTGCATCTAGTACAGCATAAAGATGAATTATATGTATGTGTGTATGTGTATGATAATATAAAAACTTATGGATATTTTTGCATGCCCATAATAATTGATTCATTAATAATTGATTTATACTACCAGATACTATCGTAAATGAAGCGATACAGCTCGATAAAATTCAGCGACGCTACGGAAGTAATAGACGAATATTTCCGAGTTTGCGTAAATGCAATTGCAATTTTACCTTGAAGGTCGATCTGATCGATCAGAGCTTCGAGATTTACGGCACTTATACGCTTCGCGAAGCATTTCGCGGCGAATTATACAGGGTATTTTCGATAAAGCTTACTTTCCGAGATATTTTACAGTTTCAAGTTAAAAAACTCACCCTGTATATGAAATAGCGAAATTTTTGCGACGCATTTTCTGAATATAAGATAAATATTTCAATATTAAATCACTGATTATTTAGAAATACAGTTCATTTTAGAAATGTATGCCCTTCAACCTTGGTTTAAATTTAAAAAACAATGAAATGCCATTAATATTCTGTTCGGATAATTTTTCTATTGTTTTAAGTATTTTTTAATTATATATTAGTTTACTAGCATTTATGTAAGGTAATAAAAAATATTAAAAATGAAAACGCTGAGGTATTTCTGGTCTATGTGTACAACTTGCTGAAAAAACGCATTTAACTTTCTATTCGATTGCGTGGAAACTTACGGGCAGAATAAATTTTAATCTGCTAAAGTTTGATACTGCGTGGACGTAAAGTTTGAGATAAGCAACCATATGAAGTGAAAATATCTGTGTCGTTAATCATACGTATTATGTGATGCAATGCAATATATTCAGCAATATTCATTGCTAGTATCTAAAATATCACTTGCAAACAGATGTGCATCACAGTCTACGCTGACGTTTACATCAGCAAATCGTTAATCTTACTTATTTCATGAATTTATTTCACAAATGGAAAAGTAAGTTCCAATCAACAAAAATTTCAGTAAAAAAAATGATTTACAAAAAGTAAACAATTATTGATGCAGCACAAGATTCCGCTAGAAATAATTTAAGAATAATTAAAATCTAGAGATATATAATATATATCTATTAAATTAATTAATAACGCATAAAAATAATTAGAGACAACAATTCCAGTAAATTTTAGTACTTACTTGTGAATATCCATAAACCTTGATAGTTTTTTCATCAGGATCGTGCTCGATTCTTCCACCGCCAACGCAATTTGCCTGCAAACCAGCATGTTGCTTGATTTCTTCATCAACCTTATCGAATATATCAGCTAAAACATAAAGAAGGCATTTAACAATTAGATATCGTACATACATTAATATAGTTTTCAATTTTATTTTGAGATTTTTAAGACTTTATATTTTCTAATTAGCTGAAATATATTACGAAATAATTTTAATATACAGGGTGGACCAGTAACTCTTGCCACCTCGAATATCTTCGAGTCTAGAACAGTTACGAAAAATTTTTTCCTACAAAAGTTTTATAGTTTCAAAGGAGCCATTAAGTGGTGGTAACATAGTTTGTCGGGATAGCGGCGCTTCGGAGATCTCAAGGTCAACTCCACTTTTTCAAATGGGATGACTATTTTAGTAATTATTTACTATAACGGACTCAGCTTCAATGACGTTGATCTTGACATATGTTGTCAAGGACATAATCCTGAGTAACTTTTCCTTATAACCTAATCGGCGGTCATTGTTTATTAAAAAGTTATTAACAAATAAAGTTTGAGAAATAAAACGTAATTTTTACATGAGTTTGTAATTTCCACGCAAGAAGCGAGGTCCATCCGCATCAGGACGTTGTATAACTCAAATACAATTTTCAGAAATAGGTTTGAGTTAGGTTATATCTTCCGGAAGTGGAGACCCCCCATAGGGGGGGGGCGGAACCCACTGCGTTCACGCATATACTTTCCCATTCACACAACAATTGTGAGGTGAACCACGCTTCGCGTTGTAAAGTATATGCGTGGACACAGTGGGTTTCGCTCCCCCTA
The DNA here is from genome assembly GCF_003651465.1 of Formica exsecta. NCBI lineage: Eukaryota > Metazoa > Arthropoda > Insecta > Hymenoptera > Formicidae > Formica > Formica exsecta. The sequence goes on along the minus strand of NW_021848957.1, from coordinate 215,885 downwards.
CGGGGGGGGCTCCACTTCCGGAAAATATAACCTAACCCAAACCTATTTCTGATTGAAAACTAAAATGTGTTGTGGATTACGTTGAACTCACTGCGTTCACGTATACACTTTCCCATCCACACAACAATTCTGGGCTGAACGTCGCTTCGCATTGTAAAGTATATGCATGGACACAGTGGGTTCCGCCCCCTCCCTACGTGGAGGGTCCCACTTCCGAAAAATATAACTTAACCCAAATCTATTTCTGATTTAAAACTAAAATTTGATTCGGGTTACGTTGTATAACTTAAACCAAATTTTCAGAAATAGGCTTGGGTTAGGTTATATCTTCCGGAAGTGGAGCTCCCCTGTAGGGGAGGCAGAACCCACTGTGTTCACGCATATACTTTCCCATTCACACAACAATCGTGAGGTGAACCTCGCTTCGCGTTGTAAAGTATATGCGTGGACACAGTGGGTTCCGCTCCCCCTACGGCGGGGCTCCACTTCCG
>NW_021848957.1:212471-215253 GCF_003651465.1 Formica exsecta | reverse complement strand
AGGGTGTCCGACAAGTAAGTGACCAAACGAAAGGTGGAAGTAGATTGGGTCAAACTGAGTCGAAAAGTCCTGAATCATTTTTTTTTATAACGCTTAATAAAGGAGTTATTGAGTAAAGTCTGATCAATCAGCGCCAACCTTTAGCCGGGCGCACGTCGGTCAGCCGTGCGCCGTGAAGTGTGCGCTGCCGCATACTACCAGGCGCGCGGCTCACCGACGTGCGCCCGGCTAAAGATCGGCGCTGATTGGCCAGACTTAACTCAATAATAACTCCTTTATTAAGCGTTATAAAAAAATATGATAGAGGACTTTTCGACTCAGTTTGGTCCGCTCTATCTGCACACGAGTATTGTCCCCAATGATCTGGGACACCCTGTATATATATAACAATATATATATACAGGGTGAGTTTTTCAACTTGAAACTGCGAAATATCTCGGAACATTTTATATATATATATACATCAAATTTTGAGACAATTTTTCCTTTTACAAAATTTTGTCCAAAGCTTAGTTTTTAAGTTATAATTGAAAATAGTTAGCTACTTACGAGTTCGGTACGGACAGGCAAGGACGGCGCAATGCGTCATAAGACTCACGTCACAATTTCACAATAAATATCACTGGAAACATTACTTTTCTTACTGTAATACTTTATTATCAATCGCAAATATCAACTTCCACACAAATTCCCACAAAATCCCACGATAAATGATATTATAGAAATGTGAAATGAGTCTCGTGACGCATTGCGCCGTCCCTGTCTGCCCGTTATGCCGGATTCGTAAATAGATAACTATTTTCAATTACATAGTTCAACAAAAAAAACACAACGGAACGGGACTACCTGTTTCTTATAGGTTTTTGGACGCTGAACACGAATCCGGTTGTGAAATTGCTCCATCACGTCAGAATTTCGAGAAATTTGCAATTAAAGTTGCAAAAAAGGGCTATTTTCACGAACTTTGTCATATTATAGCTACAATATGTGACGTGCTGGAGAAGTTTTATTACAATTAAAATAAAGTATGTTGTTAGAACTTTCAACCCTCAAAAAGAATTTTTGGTGTCGGTTATAGTTAATAAGATATCCAATTAAAATCCACCATTTTGAATTTGACAATTTTGACATTGGATTCGTATTCAGCAACCTAAAAAACTCTTAAGTTTAAGTAGTAATTAAAAGCTATTTAGTAAATCGTCAATGACCTAAGTCACAGCTAACTTCTGCAATACAGCCCATATTTAACCATGGATATGGATACTTAAGTTTAAGACAAAAATATTCCAGACAAAAGATGTTTGGTATTGAGAGAATCATCTGATAGTGATCTTCATTTAACCTTGGATTAAAGTCCAGAAGGTTATTTCAAACAGTCAACTTTATTTTTTTTAATAAAACTCCCTATTAAACACAATACACAAGTGTCTAAAGGACACAAATAGCATTTTACCAAAAGTCTATGGATTATTAAAAATTAATAAAATGATTAAATAAAATACTAATTGTTAATAATATATTAATTAAATGTAATATGCAGGATGATTCAAAACAACCTGATGTCCTTGAAATGTCATATTCTTGAACAAATTCTGAAACGATTTTTCCTTTTACAAAATTTTGTCCAAAGCTTAGTTTTTAAGTTATAATTGAAAATAGTTAGCTACTTACGAGTTCGGTACGGACAGGCAAGGACGGCGCAATGCGTCATAAGACTCACGTCACAATTTCACAATAAATATCACTGGAAACATTACTTTTCTTACTGTAATACTTTATTATCAATCGCAAATATCAACTTCCACACAAATTCCCACAAAATCCCACGATAAATGATATTATAGAAATGTGAAATGAGTCTCGTGACGCATTGCGCCGTCCCTGTCTGCCCGTTATGCCGGATTCGTAAATAGATAACTATTTTCAATTACATAGTTCAACAAAAAAAACACAACGGAACGGGACTACCTGTTTCTTATAGGTTTTTGGACGCTGAACACGAATCCGGTTGTGAAATTGCTCCATCACGTCAGAATTTCGAGAAATTTGCAATTAAAGTTGCAAAAAAGGGCTATTTTCACGAACTTTGTCATATTATAGCTACAATATGTGACGTGCTGGAGAAGTTTTATTACAATTAAAATAAAGTATGTTGTTAGAACTTTCAACCCTCAAAAAGAATTTTTGGTGTCGGTTATAGTTAATAAGATATCCAATTAAAATCCACCATTTTGAATTTGACAATTTTGACATTGGATTCGTATTCAGCAACCTAAAAAACTCTTAAGTTTAAGTAGTAATTAAAAGCTATTTAGTAAATCGTCAATGACCTAAGTCACAGCTAACTTCTGCAATACAGCCCATATTTAACCATGGATATGGATACTTAAGTTTAAGACAAAAATATTCCAGACAAAAGATGTTTGGTATTGAGAGAATCATCTGATAGTGATCTTCATTTAACCTTGGATTAAAGTCCAGAAGGTTATTTCAAACAGTCAACTTTATTTTTTTTAATAAAACTCCCTATTTTTTATTGTATATTCTTATAACCCTTCTTGAGATTTTTTCAAAATACTATAAGATAGTATTTTTTTCATTAAATATTTTTCGAGTTATTTTATATCTTAATCTGATATATTTTGATATAAAAAATAAAATATTTCATAAAATATTTAATTTTCGATAATCTTACTGTATTACTTTTATGTACAGGATAATAAGAAAAATCAATTAGTGTAAAAAAAAAAAAAATTGTTAAAAAAAAATACATTGTAAATCA
>NW_021848957.1:207819-212364 GCF_003651465.1 Formica exsecta | reverse complement strand
TTTTGATTGTAATTATAAGTTTATATTATTTTATTTTATTATAAATTTTTATTATAAATTAAACTATATAATTGATGTTTTATAAAGAAATTCTTCTGTAACGGTGCGATGCATTTAAGTAATGAATCCTTTCCAAACAGATATAGTTAAAAAAAAATTATTACGTTCTAAATAAACGTTCCTACGTCTGTACATATTCCTATTTCCTATCGACGAGAGTTATCTTTGTGCCCGATTTCCGTGTCCTATCGTCTATTTCTCAATGCTTGCAGATTCATTCGTGATCGCGTATGAATAATCGCGAGTCGCAATGCATCTCAAATACTAATTACAACTCCCGTCCCGAGGATCTTTACACGATCGATATTATCGCAAATAGCATTTGGTCTCTTGGCAAACGTTGCACGAATGCCCCTCATTCAAACAAAATACGGATTTCGCATCGCAAATCCGCACGCGCGTTAAGTATCGGAAATCAATCAAATTGCCATTTGTACATTCGTCCTATTCGTTCGAAGGACAAAAAGGGAAAAAATTGAAGGAAAAAGTTTCATATCGATTCGTTTGTGCGTTTGCGACAGGAAAATGCGATTTTTCATATACGCGCGCCACGTGCGTATTTGAAAAATCTTTCTTTGAAACATGCGCTATCATCGTGCTTTATATATCGCATTAACTATCATTAAAAGTGTATTCGACGCGTGCGAGAGAGAGAGAGAGAGAGAGAGCAAAACAGCCGGCAAAAGGAAGGATTTTCCCGATGGAAAGCCGGAATATACACATCACGCAAAATGTGCATTTAGCACATTTGAAATGCTCCTCTATGCTTGTGACATGTGATGGTCAGACTAAAATTCCAATTAAATCCATATCAATATTCGCTGCCTACATGAAAAAAAAAAACACAGTTTTTACGTATCGTTTTTTACAAGTTTCCCGACGAATCTTCTGTTCCGCGTCAACGTGAAAATACTTTCAAATGTCATTTCTCATCTTGAAACAACGCCCGTTGAAACAATTCAATCATACTTTATAGAAGGCATCGATAATATTGACAACCAAGATCCGTCAAAAGTGACAAAAGTATAGAAAATAAGACTTTAGAAGAAAGCAATGAGAGAGTTTTGAAATCAAGGAAATTGCTTTCTATGAAAACGATTCGCAAGATTCGTCTTTTGAAAGCAACCTTCAAAGAACTTCGCTCACAAAGATAGTGATTTAGAATTATTATTATACTGTTAGATAAGTGAAGCGCCTAAAGGACTATAAAATATGCATATTTCATATTTTCTCCGTTCCATGAATTTTTTTCCCTCTTATTCGGTTACTTTGGTAAACGGAAAGTCTCCCACTTTTACTCCAATAAGCTTGTTTCGCAACCAGCAGTACGAGTATTGAATTGATCACGTTGTTGCCTCAGGAGACAAACTGTTCGGTATTCCGGATAAAATCTTCTGTACAAAATCTGCAGGAAAGAGATCTTCTATTTCCATGAAAAAAAAACTCGATGAAAACAACTTCCAAGAAGCCAAAGCAAGATGCACAGTAAGTGGGAACACAAACTACACGCTCCATACTATTTTTTTACTATGGATTCTTTCTTGTAATATACCGATCAATAAAGGATCATAAACGATGTTTTAATAATTTTCTAATTGCTTATAAAAACAATATCTACCACATATTTAAATATACTCTCTCATACAATTATCTATTAATTACTATAATTTCATAATTTATGTAATTATCAATTAATTACACAATTTAATATAAAAAAAACTTTTTGTGAACACAAAAAAGAAATTGATTATTTCGCGTAGTTCTTTCAATGCTGAATAAAATTTTGGCCTCCAAATTGTTCTATTATGTCACAATTTTCATTTTGAAAAATTTGCAGTTAAAGTTGGAAAAAGAGTTACTTTTATGTATTTTACTTTATTATATGTATAATATAATAATTAATTATGTAAAAAATATTAAGAAAATTTTGTTGTAGTCAAAATTAAGTATATTGCTAGAACTTTTAACTATAAAAAGAATTGATTATGCCAATTATGGTTAATAAAATATTCGAAATTAAATATGGGGTTTATTGCGGAAAAAATGTGATTTATACCTCCTTCCCCCTCTCACTAAAGATTTACCAAATATTTTAAAAATATGTTCAGTCAAATTTAAGAATTTTTGAGGCCGCTGAAGATAAATTTGTGTAATTGTCGAAATTGACAAAATCAATAAAAAATCTGACAATTTTTTAGATTTTAATATATTGATTTCGCCCTTTTAATTTTGATATCAAAATTGTATAGCAATCTAAAAAATCTTAAATTTGGATAAATACATTGAGAAATTTTGCTGGATTCTCAGTAATCTAATTCATAATTTTCTCATGAATACCTTGTTGAATATATAATCAATGAAACAAATTTCTTTTATAAGTTAAAAATCTAGCAACATACTTAATATTGATTTAATATAAACTTAAATAAAAGTTTATTTTTTAATGTTTATTTTTTAAGTTTATTTTTTAATGCTGTGTTTCCCTTGGATAAAAACTCGTCTAATTATCTGATAAATAATCAAAATTATAAATATTTTTAGGCTACATATAATCAATAAAAAATTGTTGCGTAAAAGAATGCAAATAAAGGGAGCGAGAACTTTTTCATTCTGGCTTTCTCTTTATAAGTACTTATTATTGTTATCACAATTGCACAATATATAAATAAAAATTAAAAATTATAGATAAATTACAAATATATTATTTTAAAATAACATTTTTTTTAACTTTTAAATACTCATAAAATCGCCACAAATTATATACTAGCGGATCTTTTCAATGTTTGCAGAAACGAAGATGATAAGAATCATGTTCGTGTCTCTCTTGAAAGAAGAAGGAATAAAAAAGTCGACACACAAAGTGTCTAAGATCGGAATAGGCTGTTTTGTTCCTATCTCAAGATTCATGAATTTTTAACTGTTACGGAAAGACGCATAACTCTCGTTCTTTCGAGTTCATTAATAAATAATTCTCCCTTCGAGATTCAAGGCACGAGAATCAAGGCCGAAAGGTGAAGGTAAAGAAATGTACGAGCTAAATTTCCTCGGAAGTGTGCGTAAAGGCAACGAGAAATAATGGAAAAATGATTGGAGATCAAGGTCTGGAAATCAGAATAAATGGAGAAATATCTTCGAACGTGGGAGAAAGAGAGAGAGAGCGACATTATTCCCTTCGAGATTCAAGGCACGAGAATCAAGGCCGAAAGGTGAAGGTAAAGAAATGTACGAGCTAAATTTCCTCGGAAGTGTGCGTAAAGGCAACGAGAAATAATGGAAAAATGATTGGAGATCAAGGTCTGGAAATCAGAACAAATGGAGAAATATCTTCGAACGTGGGAGAAAGAGAGAGAGCGACATTATTTTGCGACAATACAAACGTATCGCTAAACTGATTTTTGTGATGCTACCCGAGAAAAAATGGTATAATATAGTCATACATATATATAAAATTATATGTGTTACAAAATCTTTTCATAACGAATTATGTATATTTATATGATCCCATATTACACCATTTTTTCTCGGATAAGCAAAACATATTGTTGATCATTTTATCTAAAAGATTCTCTAAATAGAGGTGTATTATCTCTCTCTAGCGAGAATTTTAATTTTCATGTATGTAAAAAATGCTTTAAAATTTGTTTCTAAATACGAATTTTCGTATTTAGAAACAAATTTTTAAACATTTAATATAATAATGATGTACATATGCTCTAAATATTTAATAATGAAACATTGATCCAAACTTTTTAAATAAATTAATTAGAAATATATATTGTGTGTGTGTATGTTTTACATAAAATCTCTTTTATTTATTATACTAAGATTATTAAATTTATTTATTATATTAAAATGCACAGTAAAACAAAAAAAGCTCATTGTCAGTATACAGGGTGGCCCCGAACGTTCCAGCCAGACTTTGAGATCTTATAGGAAATTTAATTCTGAAGAAAAAATTTCCTATAAACATGGGTCGAAAAATGCTTCCTTAAGAAGTTATCGCTCAAAAACCTCTGATGCAAGGGAAGAGCAAAAGGTGAAAGGATAGAAAATTCTACGCGCTAACATTGTACCTGCCCTCAAATTAGAATGTAGGGAAGATGGCGCTAGTGTTGCCAATGTTCCATTATTTTAATCATATTGCAATTTGATACAATTTTTAATATTAGAAATAATAATAAATAAATTTTGTAACATAAATTTTTATTAGTTGGCGCAATATTTTTATCATATATCACATTATTTTTGTAGAAAATTAAAACAACTATTTTGTGAAACAGTTTTTTAGTTTGGATGTGACAGTGTTTTTGTATTAAAATAATTAAAATAACACTATTTTGTATAAGAGTTTTTTTATAGCAAAAGACGCTTATGCGCGTGCACTTGGCGCTTTTTTTTACTTTTTAAAAAAAGATATATTTGACCATGTTCGCTTTGTTCCATACTTTGACTCTTTTTTCAGATGCTTGTCTTCGAGCATACTCG
>NW_021848957.1:188856-201612 GCF_003651465.1 Formica exsecta | reverse complement strand
CTATCTTTTTTTAATAATTTATAAATTTTTATAATAAATTTATAAATACATTTATTTTTCAATGGAACTAGAAAAATTTTTTAAGCTGTTCAGATTTTGACAAAGTCTGCGACAAGATGTCTATTGCAAACCAACATATTGCAATCCTTGTATCGATACTAAAAAGAACAAAATAATCAATAATATCAATTTTAATAATAAATTTCTTCTGTCAAATATATATAACAAATAGCATTCCGACAGATGGAAAAATACAATATGACAGATCTATTATATTCATTAACGATACTGAAACATGCTTCATCTATTTCAAGCAATGCATTCGCATCGAAACAAGAATTAACTACAATATGTTGATTTGCAATAAACATGATGCCACAGGCTTTGTCAAAATCTTATCAACAGCTTGAAAAATTCTTCTACTTCCACTGAAAAATAAATGTGTATTTATAAATTATTCATAAGACATGCATTATCTTTACACAGACTGCATTTCACCAATGTTATTTATACTTATCTGTAGTTACATATGATATGATGCATGATGAATAACTATATTTATCTATTTTTTTTTAATAATTTATAAATTTTTATAATAAATTTATAAATACGTTTATTTTTCAATGGAACTAGAAAAATTTTTCAAGTTGTTAAGATTTTGACAAAGTCTGCGGCAACACATATATTGCAAACCAACATATTATAACCAATCCTTGTCTCGATACTAAAAAGAACAAAATAATCAATAATATCAGTTTTAATAATAAATTTCTTCTGTCAAATATATATACCAAATAACATTCCGACAGATGGAAAAATACAATATAACAGATCTATTATATTCATTAACAATACTGAAACATGCTTCGTCTATTTCAAGCAATGCATTCGCATTGAAACAAGAATTGACTACAATATGTTGATTTGCAATAAACATGATGCCATAGGCTTTGTCAAAATCTTATCAACAGCTTGAAAAATTCTTCTACTTCCACTGAAAAATAAATGTATATTTATAAATTATTCATAAGAAAGCGTACGAACACTGCATTCTGGCATTTTGCAAACTTAACCTATACCTGTCAAAAGCAAGTATGGATGCGAGCAGTAATATCACGAAGCGCTGTTAGCGCAATCTTTCGTCAAAGACGCCAAACGTACAAGAATACATTGCCATTTTTGCATGTGTGTTGTATACGTGTATATATACGTGTAGCATAATACCACTATATTCTATGCATGTGTTGTATACATATATAGCGGTAAAGGGGACGATGACGGTGATGACGATGATGATAGGTCTGTTCTTTATAGCTGAATTGGCTGCACTAATTCAGAATTTATCTTTTTCTCTCCCCATTGGAAGGAGAAAGATAAGCTCTGAACTAGTGCAGCCAGTTCAGCTATAAAGAACAGACCCGATGGTGACGTTTCTTACATGAAAATTTCCACATTTCACTTTGCTTCGTAATATCTCTGCTTTATAGAACATGTAGAGCGAAAATAAAGACACTTTTCTTATATAAGTCGAACCCAAGCTATCGATTAAGTCTATCAAGAATTCGATCGGTTCAGCCGTTATTTAGATCTGGTAATCTAAGGTATTCTCAACTATCCGACTCGCGTATAGGTACCCGGGGTGCTTCGCTGTTACTACGCGCGATCTTTGCTTCGCGTGACTTGGCGCGAGACACTACCGTGTCTCTTGATTCAATTTTGCTGCTCGCAAAAAAATGCTATCCTTTATATGAAAGATTGAATGTAAAAGTTTAGGAAGTCTATCCAATTTATACAATTTACTTAAAATATCGTATGTATGTAAAGTGAAACTTATAAATTATACGCTTATTTAATTTTTAACCTGCGGTTTTCGCACGTCGCTTATGCAAAAAAGAATTCCTGTGCAAAAGTATTTTTAGAACAAATCGATCTTCTTTTTAGTACATTTGAACAGAGCACGAACATACAAGCTTAACAAAATTAGTTAAGTAGATTACATCCCTTTCTAACGTCAATATCTCTTGTCAATGTTTAATGCTTGTTTTCATCGGCTATTAGTTGCTAACATTATTGAGAAGTTTGCTGACCGAACTATAAGCGATTTGTCAGAAAAGAGGCAACTTAATATTGACAAAAATAATCCTGCGGTAACCAGTGTTGATAAAATATTTCACAACAGAAAACTAATAAAAAATAGAGAGAAGAACGTTTTAAAATTTTAAATAAAATAATATCCTATAAATGCTTTTACGTCCAGTTATCGATTTTTTAAATAGAGTTATGGTAACACAATAGAGACTTTATTTATATTATAAAAAACTTAATCTAAACAAAATAAATATCCGAGTATCAAGGTTATTGGGGCTGGGTCCCCTATTCGCTATATTTACCAAACATTATGTAGAAAATGAGAATAATATATACAGCATTCCACCAAAAGTGGTCATCCCCTTTTATCTTTTAAACTAAAAGAGATAGACCATAACAAATATATATTATATGAAATGGTTCAAACTAAACTCTATTGTGAGCATAGTGGTTGTTTCCAAAAGCTATTTGTGTTAACGAACGGAGAGACATGAATAATTTTTTTATAATAATGTGAATATTTCAAGTTGATAAAACTCGTATAATATGTAAAATATTTACATTATAACATACATCGTTGTATTTGTTTCAAACAACGCTACAACTTTCTTCATATTGGGATATTCACATTATTATAAGAAAATTATGCATACTTCTTCGTTCGTTAACACAGATATAGCTTTTGGAAATAACTACTATGCTCACAATACAGTTCAGTTCGAACTATTTAATTTTATATATATTGTTACGGTCTATCTCTTTTTATTGGAAAGATAAAAGGGGATGACCACTTTTGGTGGGACATCCCATATATATTAAAAAAAATTACAATTTTTATTTGAAACAATATTTTTATATTAAGCAATATTTCTTTCAACTTAACATCGAATCTTGCATTAATTTTTATACGTATTTAAGTATATTTATCAACAATAATGGGATATAGGCAGGTTAGAAATTAATAAAATCAATGATACATTTAAGACATACCTCTCAGTGGGCACTAAAAGCAAGGACCGGTAGCGCACTAAGTGCAAAACACGGTATGACATGAGGTAAACACTCTGTACTACTGATACAACATATGATATATACAGGGTGTCCTAAAAATAACGGACTTCCTCTTAATGGCAGATTCCTTAGAACATTTTAAGACAAAAATCATAATACAAAAATGTCTAGGTTATAATAATTTTTAAACGGAAAGCGATTATATTTTACGAATGACAGGGCTGAGATTTCGCGCGCTCAGGCACGGCGAAATAACAAGTGAAAAAAGTGCTCTATGAATGAAGCGCCTTTTTTCTCATTTGTTATGTCGCCGTACCTGAACGCGCGAAATCTCAGCCCTGCCATTCGTAAAATATAATCGCTTCCCGTTTAAAAACTATTATAGCCTCGACATTTTTGTATTAGGATTTTCGTCTTGAAATGTTCTAAGGAATCTACCATTAAGAGGAAGTCCGTTATTTTTAGGACACCCTGTATAGGGTAATGCTTAAATACGTTTCAAAAAGTAAAAAAGTAATTCCTTAAATGATTTTATAAATAAAAGTTTATATACGCTTTCGTCATAAACGGTTTAGTTCCGGAGATACAGGGTGTTCAACAAAAAATCATATTTTTTTGAAATTTCAAAGACGGTTCCAAGTATTTTTTATATATAAACTTTTCTTCATAACTAGACTAGTATATAAAGTTTTTTTTCATAAAATTATCTAAGGAATTGCTTCCTTAATTTTCGAATGAACTTACTTAAGGACCACCCTGTATAGACACATGTGCACAAACACGCATGTTAGATATGCACAGAGGAAAGGAGAGCAATGTATAGAGTTCTGGTACAGGAAAGCACTAAGTTAATCAGTTTGCGTGAGTTTCTGTGGAAAGCTTTAGAGCCACATATAGGGAATTTGTACTGATTATGGCTGCAGAGTTTCGCGTGAAACGAATGACAGGAATATCTTCGACATATTATGCATAAAATATGTTAACATATTTTGAAAGCATTTTTTTACTCTTGAAAAATACAATATTGTCAACCAGAAGCGAGCATAGACAGAAGAAAGCTCGGATTAAATGCTCTATCTTCCTCTCTCTTTTTTCTCTGCAAATATCCGATCCCTGACAAGTATATAATGTGCTCGGCACAAATGAGAATTATAATTGATATAAGCTCGGAGAGAGAAAAAGTCGAGAATATTTAAATATTTTTATCTAATTGTAAGTACCTACATTTACACACGTATGTGTGTGTGTGTGTGATAACGTTTATGAAAATAACTATATTCAAACATAATGTTCTCTCAATTCAGGTAAGTTAAAATTGGCAGTTTACTTCTTGGCAATTCAAAAATGTTTCTAAAAAAAAAGAAATAAATATATGTACAAATAAAAAAAAAAAATAATAATAACATCAAAAACAATGTCACTTTTTTCCACAATACTTTTAAAAATTTCAAATAATAAATTTATAATAACATATAGACAAATATATAAAAAAATTCTGTAATGTACGTTAGTATATATGTTACAATAATTAAATAAATATTCTTATAACAGATGAATATGTAATCGACCCATGAAGATACTAAAAAAAGCGATAATTAAAAAATAAATCAGATATTAACAAACGTTACTGACGACAAGTGCGATATACAGCAATCAAGACAGACAATTTCGTTCTTGGGATTTTAACGTCTCGCCTTTGGAGATTTATGACACTGATTTACGCTTATTATTGCAACTAGGGCCCTGAGACACGCGACTCCATATTACAGAATAGTAGTAGTAGCAAATTGCAATGAAAACAAGAAGAAGCACGCGATTATATACATATAATGTAACGTCACTGTAACGTAAGCGTGAATAGAGAATGTTTATTATTAGCAAAAGTTACTTATGAGATCGATGGTTTTATGATGAATTTGTATCTCGCACACAAATGTGTAATAATTGTTGTGCCTCTAGCCGCTAAGGAAGAGGTCTTTAGGGATTTATACGCCCAAAGGATTAGGATCCACGCTCGAAATAAGACACTCCCGGACGTTAGGTAGAAATTGATATATTTCACAGGTTTTTGTACACTTTTACTTATTCGCGATTATAATAGTCGGACGCGATGTACGGTATATCGATACTGTTGATATGAGCGAGCGAGTGAACGAGTAGTGAGCGATGTTAATGAGCTATATTACTGAGCTAGCGTCGGTGCATCTCGCGCTCAATATATATTAATTAATTAGGTCGTTGATTAGGGAGGAGTGTGGTGTCCCTGACCGGAGCATGTCTCGTGCTCCGCTCGTCAGCTGTCTCGTCAACTGCTTACTCAGCTTCCGAGAACTTGACCGTGACTTCCTTCTCTTTAGTCACGTATCTTACTTTTATTTTATTAATAATCTTTTATTACTTTACTCTTTCTTAATTATCTTTCCTTGATCTCTTTTCTAATTTTAATGCATTGCTTTACTCAGCTCTTTCTTAATTTTTTCTGTTTTACTTTATTGTTTTATCTTTTAATATATTTAGAGATTGGTCGGGTTACGACATAATCATAAACTTCGAATTACAAATTAAGAGTCGAAAATGTAAAATTTAGATTTTTAGATTTTTGATTTTAATTTTTAGAATGTTGGAACTGATGGTTGACAGTTGACAACTAACAATTAATAAACAATAGGCTGCGATCTGGAAGATAGAATATATAAAAGCTGAGCTAGGTAGGTTTCCATTATATTGTACATGTATGTGCTTACATGTGTAAAATTATCATATGTATTTGGATTGACGCAGAAAAAAAATATGAATTCTCTCGTGTATTCCGTGATAACGTACAAGGTAAAATCAACATCATGTGAAATTTTTTGATTTTCTCTCCAATATTTACTTTTAGATATTTACTAAGATTAATTTTTGCAAGAAAATGCTTCGTTGAAACAACGCGGATTGTTTGAAGTAACAAAAGCATTCAGCTACTCTATGTAAGTTGAACAAATGGTTTTGTGCCAGAAATCTAACCGCAAAATTAAGACGCATCATCGCTCGTGATGTATGCTCTCTCTCTCTCTCTCTTTCTCTTTGCAAAATGTAAACCGTGATCATAAATCATACCTAGCGAAGCGCAAGTAACGATATGTCGCAATTAGCGCTTTTCATTATGTCAAGAATTAAATAAAAATGGCAATTAAGAGAACTGTGGGAAGTCATATACATATAAAAATCATATACATATATAGCATATTACAATAGAATTTATTATCTATTAATATTTATAACTCGCAAAAAATTTAAAATTTTTCAATTGCATATAATGGCAGTCTGCAACTATCAATTGCTTCTAAAGACTTCAAAATTATGCAAAAAAAGCTTTTATTTATCTCGTTATATTTTATAAATTAAATTTATTGTATTATTATTAATATTAAGAATTGATAATTTATCTCAGATTTTCATATACTTTATAATATTTAGAGATAAACATATATACATTTAGTCTTATAAATTCCCATTTTTTCCACATCTATTCATTTCAAATTATTATTTATAAATTATTATTGACTCTTCTCTATTACTATTTACAGAAAAGATCAATAATAATATAGATAACATTTAAAAAACACATATAATGCGTTGATTTTATTTATTTATCTCTATTGGACTGTGTGTATGTCATCAAACGACAAAAAACTATTTTACGTACTATTACTTCGACAGAGAAAATTTCATCATCAAAAAGCAATTTTAGGACGTTGATTGCGCAGATAAAATTCAATTAATCTCAAAAACAAATCCCGGATGCCCTATATAATTTGCTCATATCTGTGAGGCGTTTGTTCGTTAGTTCCTATATGACAAAAAAAAACAAAAAAACTGGCGATTAAAATCGCAAGATCAATTTAACGTATTACACAAGTGATGTCAAAATTAATTGGTTTTGCACAATTGCGTAAGCATTTTGCGTAAGCACAATTTATACTAGCAAAAATCACAAGTCCCTTTCATTTACATATTTGTCAAAGAACATTTTGTAATAAATGGATAAAAATTTAATGACCTTTGAACTTTCGCGATGATATACGTTTTTGGCAAATGCTCGCGCAAAGTATTTATCATAAAAAGATGGGAGCTTAAAGTAGATATAATGATAAAAGTGTATCGCGACATATGATATAATAAAACTTTTTTAAATGGGTAAATCTGGATATTAGCGCCGACCTCACCGATTTCAATGACCTTGACATATGTTGTCAAAAGCATGGTTCTGAGTAACTTGCAAAAAATTTTAACCGTCGCTCATTGTTTATTACAAAGTTATTAACAATTGAAGATAGTAACCGACCGATACTTGCAACATAAGACTGGATATATTTCACAGCTCACATACCTCACACAAAAATTGTGGAATAGACCTCACTTCGTGTTGTAAAGTATATGCGTGGACGCAGTGGGTTCCGCTCTCCTCCTCCTCCTATGGGGGGGGAGGAGAGGTTCCATTTCCAAAAGATATAACCCAAACTTATTTCTGATTTAAAATTAAAATTTGGTTTAATCCTAAAGCCCCTCCCCCGCCCATGTAATTACATAAATATACAATTAATAACTTAAATATAAAACTAAATACTTAAATATACAACTAAATACTTAAATATATAACGCTCATGCATGGAGAAGTTCAGATTATCGCATTTAATACGTGTTCTTATCATATCATTTAATTGTTAATAATTTTGTAATAAACAACAAGCAACGGCTAAAAATTTTTGCAAGTTACTCAGAGCCATGTCTTTGACAACATATGTCAAGGTCATTGAAATCGGTGAGGTCGGCGCTAATATCCAAGTTTACCTTTAAATGTAATTACGATTTTATAAAAAGCAACAAAAAATTTATGAGAATCCGTGATAATATTATTTTTATAATCTTATTTGTATCCATTAAAAATTTTTAGAATCTTTCTTTGCGTTTGTAAACCAAAGTATTATTTTTATTAATTAACACTTATTGTCTTGAATTTATATTAAGGGAACATTAAGAAATTTATATTAATCTTCCTAGTTTGACGCTCTGAAAATAAAGGCGATTTTTGGGAATTGTTTTAAAGAAAAATATAAAACATATTAATTCTAAACTTTGCACGTTTATTAAATAACATTTCAAATAGTATATCCTGAATTTTTTTCAAACAAAAATATTTGTTTGTTTCAGAGTTATAGTAGCCCAACCAGGATGTCTTAAAAAATATGGCAAACATGATTCCAGATGTAATAATCAACTGAAATAAAACAACCAAAAAGATTCTTAATCTGTATGAGCGTAGTTATCGTGTGAACGTGTAGAATTAAATCGATATTTACAAAATTCAAATTTTGCTACTTACAAAACTAACTAATTTTTTGGTGAAAAATGAAATTTTTTTTGAAATGCTGCCATTTTTTTGTTTTTCAATATTTTTTTTTTATTCTACCCCTGTGTGTATCCTTTACAATCGATTGCAACGAGGTCATTCGTCATATCTCTTTTTCAATTTCTAGGGCTTGGTATTGAAGCGGGATAAATAACGCCGATTTGATAGTCGGCTATTTTTTCGCTCATTACAAATTGTGTTCTCTTCGCACGAATTTAATGCGGAAATTCTTCTCGAAATATTGATTTTACCGTATTGGGCGAGAATCCATTTGCCTAGAAATTTTATTTGTCAAATTATTTCTTTTCTCTCTTTTAGCTTGCAATAAATATTTTATTAAGGGGTCTTCCTAGTTTGACACTCTGAAAATAAGGCGATTTTTTGGAATTTTTTTTAAAGAAAAGTATAAATAATTTTTTAAAGAAAAGTATATTGATCCTAAACTTTGCACGTTTATTAAATAACATTTCAAATAGTATATCCTGAATTCTTTTCAAACAAAAATATTTGTTTGTTTCAGAGTTATAGTAGCCCAACCAGGATGTCTTAAAAAATATGGCAAACATGATTCCAGATGTAATAATCAACTGAAATAAAACAACCAAAAAGATTCTTAATCTGTATGAGCGTAGTTATCGTGTGAACGTGTAGAATTAAATCGATATTTACAAAATTCAAATTTTGCTACTTACAAAACTAACTAATTTTTTGGTGAAAAATGAAATTTTTTTTGAAATGCTGCCATTTTTTTGTTTTTCAATATTTTTTTTTTATTCTAGTTCACGCGATAGCAACACTCATACAGATTAAGAATCTTTTTGATCTTTTTATTTCAGATGACTATAACGGTTGGAATCATGTCCACCGCGAACAATTTTTTTTTAAGACGCCCTGGTTGGACTACTATAACTCCGAAACAAACAAATATTTTTGTTTGAAAAGAATTCAGGATATACTATTTGAAATGTTATTTAATAAACGTGCAAAGTTTAGGATCAATATACTTTTCTTTAAAAAATTATTTATACTTTTCTTTAAAAAAAATTCCAAAAAATCGCCTTATTTTCAGAGTGTCAAACTAGGAAGACCCCTTAATAAAATATTTATTGCAAGCTAAAAGAGAGAAAAGAAATAATTTGACAAATAAAATTTCTAGGCAAATGGATTCTCGCCCAATACGGTAAAATCAATATTTCGAGAAGAATTTCCGCATTAAATTCGTGCGAAGAGAACACAATTTGTAATGAGCGAAAAAATAGCCGACTATCAAATCGGCGTTATTTATCCCGCTTCAATACCAAGCCCTAGAAATTGAAAAAGAGATATGACGAATGACCTCGTTGCAATCGATTGTAAAGGATACACACAGGGGTCGTTCAACAATAGAAACATCGATATTAATTTTCTAACGTATTCTGCAAAAATACGTCGTCTCATAATTAGAAAAAGACAAATGTTTGATTGATATTAATTCGCAATTAAAGGAAAGGAACGTCGTCGGAAAACCTCGAGCTTTCCTTAGGATCTTGCCGTGGATCCTGAATATCCCGCCAAGCCGTACGCAACACGCGCGCACACACGCACACATTGAAATAATTACTGACCGCGTAATAAAAAATACTTGGTATCGAGTATTTACAAAAAAATACATAAATAAAATTTTTATTACGAGAGGACAATTTTTTTATGTTAGAAGCTTATTTAATCTTTACATTCGTGAAAAAATTGACTTTAACACATATTTTATATTTTTAAATAAAAATCTTTTAATATAACAAGAGAAAAAAGCTCAAAGCATATAAATATTCAGCCCCAAAAAGTTAAAAAACAGCACCTACCACCGGATTATCAATGTATGCCCATAATGAAATATTCGTTTCGA
Organism: Formica exsecta; assembly: GCF_003651465.1. Classification (NCBI taxonomy): domain Eukaryota; kingdom Metazoa; phylum Arthropoda; class Insecta; order Hymenoptera; family Formicidae; genus Formica; species Formica exsecta. Next base: position 191,239 of record NW_021848957.1, on the reverse strand, counting down.
ATATTTTGTAGCCAAAAGCTGTGAAACGAATCCTAAGTTGCAGGAAGCTACTGCGAACTAGAATCGTGAAACTTTGACAAGATTGACGTTTTATCGGTCTTCACCTTTGTTTTTGCGTGAGTTACTTGTCACAATTGTCAGACATAGCCTACTTTCCGAAGAGCGGAAAATATTATATTGTGTTCATTTATGAAATCATTAAATATGGAAATAATCTATGACGTGGATACAAAAATTCCGGTTAAAAAATTTCTAATTAAAATTTTACTCGTTCTTCATGCCATATCAATTTTCTTAATATCCCTTTTATCCCTATTATTCCTTAATAAATTTTATGCAAATGAATAAAATCATTAAAAATCCAACGAAATAATTTGCGCATTTCACATATTATAACTCAACGAAAACAAGCATCGAAGTTTTAAAAGACATCGAGTTACTAGAAACTTTCGATAGATTAGTTCATCTATTTTTGAGCTGTATTTCGATTTATAGTGAAATAAAAAACAGCTTAATTAAACAAAAATTTTAGGAAGCTATAAATTTTGTGGATCAAGAAGCAAAACAATCTTGAAACTTATCACAACAAGAATTACGGGAGAAAATGTCAAAAGACGAATATTTGATCTTGCGTATACAAAATGTAATACCAATTTATATAGCTAAATATTAAATGGATTTATTTTATCCCAAACAGCGGAGATAATTAAATAAAATAGTTTCTAAAATTAAATACATATATTATATGTATATATGCATATAAAAATTTTTATTAATATACAGGGTGTTTCAGAGCTTATTAATATCACAAAATACATAATTTGAACTATCTTTTGTGAAATTTTCGTTAAAAAATATTAATATTTATAGCTACAATAGCCAATAGTGTGAGCCACCTTAAAAAAAACGGGCGCACGCGTAACGGGGCAACAAAAGCTCCAAAACAAAAAAAAAACAAGGATTATCTTAAAATATAAGACAATAGCTTCAGTTGCACGTATGGAATTTTTGATTGCATAATTCGTTTTTTTGTAATGTTAAAAACCAGAGGTCAATGTCTCACCGATTTAGGATTTTTTTCTTCAAAAGTCCACCATTTTGTAACAAATAATTTTTTTTTTATATCCATACGTGCAACTGAAGTTATTGTTTTATACTTAAAAAAAGTCCTTGTTTTTTTGTTTTAAATACTTTATTATAGTGTTTTGGAAAGCTCTCGAGGTAAGCTACAAGAATATGTAATGAGAAATAGGGGGTTCCATTTAAAAAATTCAAAGTGATTTTTATGTGACCTTGACGGTGCTATTCAAGGTCATACTAATATTATTATATAATGCGCCACTTAGAGCTCTACAACTTTTGCATGAAACATTTTTCACGAAAATGCGTTGTTTCCTCAAAAAACTGCTGATATGGTCGCTCTAAGATTTGTCTTCCTACAAAAAATCTGAGAGTAAAAAAAATTTTGCCGACCGTTAGTAGTCTTTAGTGAACCTTAAACTCTGAGAAAATAAGACTAGTCGCTGAAAAAAAAATTTTTGGTTACCAAAAATAACAAGATTTTGTGGAGAAGTCATAGTACCCTGTTTTGTCCTACCCGTAGGGTAAAACCGGGTATCCATTTGAAAATATGCGAAACACCGTGTAATTACAAAATCTAGATTTATTTTAATCAAAATACAATATAAAGATGTATTCTATTGACAACAATCACAAATAAAGATATCCGCTTCTTCTACATTGCTGCAGGACTTTCTTATTTAATTTTTTAACTTTAGGGATCTCAAAATGCTTTTTTTAGTAATTTTTTTTTCTAAGTAATAGTTTTTGTTTCAAACTGCTTTTTGTAGGAAGATAAAGTGAGGATAACAGTTTTTCCTCTTTTCATTACATGAGATGTTGTAGGTGCCCGATTTTGCAAAGTGATGATCAAAGCTAATACGATATACTCTCTAACATGTACAGAATGCAATGCTGCATTTACCGAAACAGATGCTCTATACTCTATATAGAAAAAGTGCACGACGACTCGAGTCTTGTCTCGATATCGATCTTTTTTAGGCTAAAAACTTTGAACTTTTATTAAGAAAGAAATATCGTGTGCACAGGGGCACGGTTTGTTTTAAAATAATGATGGCGCTAATCTACAACTAATAACATAAGTTAGCCATAAATAGCAACACTTATTATAAAAAAACAGGGATACCCGGTTTGATCCGCTTACCCGGTTTTACCTAACTCTCCCCTATATATATACAAATTTAAAAAAATATATATGTATTAAAATTAAAAATATCTAAATAATATCTAATAATAAAAATATCTAAATATTATTTAATAATAAAAATATCTAAATAACATCTCTTTAATATTTGAATACATT
>NW_021848957.1:165867-188686 GCF_003651465.1 Formica exsecta | reverse complement strand
CTAAATACATTTAAAAACATATATCTAAAAATTTTGATTATTTTTTAGATAACTCTATAATAGATGAATCTAAAATAATTCGATATCTTTCTTAACTCCAAAATAAGGATGGGTGACGATAAGGCCCTAAATTGACCCAAAAATATTTTTTTTTTTTTATTTTAATTCCATTTATTAAAAAATACACCCTGAACTTAGGTCTGATCGTCAAAAATCACAAAAAATTATATTTTTTTAGCATCCAATCGCAATTTTTTCATAGAACGCGTTCGTGTATATATCGTGTGTACCATAAAAATTTTTATACACATAATATACGACTACATAAGACACAACATGCATAAAATTGGTAATAGTACTGCAATGCGCGGGTAGTAAAAAATAAACTTGAACGAAATCTATCCCATATTTACAGCATAAGATACAGTTTGTTTTGTTGCGAGTGTTATTTGAAGAGATAAGCTATCTTATTATATTTCTTTAGACGTCATTATTTATTTGTTTTATTGATATGTTAAAAATATTGCACTAGTGCAGTCTTGTTTTGAAGGAAAATGCCTGAATCATGCTTTTGTTGCTATAAATAAAGTAAATATTTCAATACAACTTATATATATTTATTAATGTTACTAATAATATACTATAAAAAACTGAAACTTCAGACAAAGCGTTTGCAGCTTTTTTGCAGACATACTCTTCTGAACTTTCAGAAAAACGACTTTGATTATTAAGGCTCCTGGGTACTCGCCGCGGCCATATCGGAATCATGATGTCAGAAGCGAGAAATGACACGTTGAGAATTCTTGCGTGTCATTTTTAAATAAAAAGATATTTTGATAAAAAAACATCACATATCGCTTTAGCACACTTGTAAAATTGTCCGAAAACTATGCTTTTCCTTTGACAGTTAATCAACAACCGTAAAATGATCGTGATATGAGACTTTGTCATGCGGAATAACTGCGCATGTGCAAGATTAGACGGACTAGGCCTCATATCACTGTTGATTGATTATAAAGGGAAAAGGATAGTTTTCGAAATATTTTAGAAGTGTACTAAAGCCATCTAAAGTGGTGTTTCATCGAAATATCTTTTTATCTAAAAATGGCACGCAAGAATTTTCAGCGTGTGCTTTCTCGCCTCTGACGTCACGATTTCAACGTGACCGGCGAGACAGGAGCCTTAAGATAAATTGTCTGAAATTTCTTTCAGACACTCAGATCCGAAAATTCATACAAAAATGTGTCTAAATTTTTAGAAAATTGTTTACAGTGTACTATCAATTTATAACAAAAACAACTGGGGCCGATTGAGGCCCTTATCGCCACCCATCCTTTATTCAAAAATATGTAATTATACTTTCTATATACAGGGTAATTCTAAATAAATACAAAAAATTTTAGGAGATAATTTTTTATCGAAAATTAAGGGGGTGTTTCATATAAACATATACTCCTATATCCCTCCTTGAAGAGTTACACTCTTCCAAAGAGGGAGATGAAAATTAGATTTTTATTTTTTTTCTCAAATTTTGGACAAGTTAAAAAATGAAAGTTGGTGGACGTTTCCTACTATTAAAAAGGATATTTATAAATATTTTTTTAATCCTTCCATATCGTTATAAGGGGATAAAACTAGCAACCCCTATTCAATCTTTTATTAGAACTTTTTAACGGGCCGGAATATGATCATCTAAAAATATGCGTTAGAAAGCTTGATTCCTTTAAAAACTTTTATTTCATTCTTTTTTTTTCATAAAATCAATAGTTTCCAAGAAAAAAAATAAATATATTATCATGCACAGCATGGTGCTAAATGACATAGTTTTCGAGTTACGAGAAGTTGAATTTTAGGATAAAAAAAGCCAAACAAAAATAAACCAGCAAAACAAAATTAATCAAATTTCATTTTTTTAATTTGTCCAAGATTTGAAAAAAAATAAAAACCTAATTTTTACCTCCCTTTTTGGAGGAGTTTTTGTAACTCCTCAGGAAGGGATATACGAGTANNAAGATCCCCCTTAATTTTCGACAAGAATTATCTCCTAAAATTTTTCGCACTATTTAGAATCACTGTATAAATAGTATTTTTACATACTTAATTAATTGCTTAAACTAGATTTTGCTTTGAAATTAATATTATGCCTTATATTTCAATGATCAATTAACAGTTCGACGCTTCGAATATTGATATGCTGTTTATTATCATTCATGCCATAATTCTGAGAATGGTGTATGCGTATATATTATGTGTATATATATATATATATGATGTGACAAATCTTTGGAGCGTCAGAAATTTCCGGCTCAAAAAAAAAATTTTTTTAAGTTGTAAATCTTTCTTGTTAATCTTTAAATCAATAATTTTTATATTTTAAAATCTTTTTGATAGAGTTTTTGTATAAAACGTTTTAAATATTTATAATTTCAATCCTGTTATTATTTGTTGCTCACAGATCATGAGGAGGAATAAGCGAGTCATGCATACTAATCGTATTTGAATCGAATTCTTTATCGATACATGCGATTTGTGTATAGCGTGCGTCGCTTCAAGCGTGTCGTCTATTTTATACCTCACCTACTTTCATCCTATTTACGCTGAATGCACAAACACACGATTTTGCCGTCCTACACCGTTGGACGCTGCCATTTGATTACACGATGATCTTTTACCATGCTTATTGCCCGATGTAGTAGTTTCTTTTTTCTCATTTTTTTCGTATTAAATAGCTAGCTAGCTAGTATAGCATGAAGTAGCTCATTGAAATAATACGGTTATAGCGAAGCGTATAAAGTCGCATGTAAAGAAAAATAGAAATAGTTTTTACAAATCAAACAAGAAAAATGCTACATTTCTACTTATCCAAGCATTATGACTTTTAGTTTCGTGATCTTGATTTAATAATTAATATTTGTTGTAGTAAGCATAAACAATCATATAGAAATATTTAAAAATATCTCTATAATAAAAATACTTTGATAGATGTTTTTTCTTATATTTTCTTTTTTCATATTCAAACATTATATAAATTTAAAAAAATTTAAACATAAAAATATAAACGCAAAAAAATAGTAAATATATTATTTAATATACAATACACTAATATATTATTTAATATTACAAAGTATGTATATACTATAGAAAAGGAGAATGAGTCACGTAATTAGATTTCTCTTATTGATGATAAAAGAAATAATAGAGGAAACGGTTGAATGTAGCGTAACAATAACTGTCTCTATGATCTCATATTTTTATCGAGTGCAACAATATACACGAAAAGTGCAACTGCTTTTTTTAAAATATAAGACTTCTCTAAATTTTTTATATAAAATTGACTTTTCGGAATATTCAGCATAAAAAATTATAAATTATAATGCCTAAAAAGTAGATTATTTATTTTATTTTTATATTTTAACATTTTTTGGGGCATAAAATATGAAATATTTATTTTTCAATAATCTTACTACTTTTATACGCAGAATAATAAGATAAATCAACTGATGTGAATATATAGCTGTTTTTAAGAAAAAAATACGCAGTTTGACATCTTTAGATTAACTTACTAGTTAATTGAGATATTTCCTGTTAAAAATTAAATATCGCTGACAGAGCAACTAAACAAATTTTTAATACAAAAATAGTAATTTGTAATAAGATAAAAATGTTTCAAAAAGAGTGCATTAGTTATATATAATATAACAGCATATATTAATTTTTATCTTTTTATAGCATATATTATTCTTTATCGTTTATTTTTTTTTCTAAATTTAGTAAATTGAGATATTTAACGTTCTCAATTTACAGTTCAATAAATACGTCTCTCTGATCCGCTTTGCTATCAATAGAGACGAGAGTTCGAGAAACCCCGAAAAGCCGATTTACTGGCACGTGATATTCGCCGACCGTGATATTATTGTTCGGCACGCGATTCGGTACGCATGACCTCGAACTTTACGCACATTAACTTGGGGAAGAAAAAATCTTAAAATTTGTCTTATCACCAGAACGATATCTCACAAAACTTTTGTCATAAAATACACATATACGTCCTAGATAACAAAATATAATTAGATGAAAAGTTTCTGTCACTGACATAAAAATAATTAAAGTTCCTTTTGGTTTGACGGTATATCTTTATAGAATATTTGTTGATAATCAATATATTTTTAAAAAATTATTTTTTCGAACTACACACAAACACAGACACGTAATTGTTTCTTAACATAATGTTATGTTACATTTTCTATTTCTATTCAAATTGTTCAACATTTTATTGATACAAGAAAAAAAATATTAATCAATTTTGACAACCGCAATATACAGCTTTCTAAAACTTACAGGTTTTGAGATATTTGCCTGTTAAGATTAAAAAAACTTACCCTGATAATATTAACAATGCTAATTAATGATATCGTATTACCTCTTCATGCGTAATTCTAAAATATTTATTATCATGGACACAAATATGATCCATAATTTATAAATAAAATATGATTTAAATATTTGTGAAAATAATTAATATTCCTGCATCAAATTGATTAAACAGGCAGAGCTAACAGAGCCGAAATGTTTAAAAACAAATGGAATACAAAATTTGCATATCTCAAATTTAAAATCATATTAGTATTGCATAGTATTGCATCATAGTGTTACAGCGTAAGAATAGACACAAATTTGGTAAAATTTATTTTAACATGATTTACTTGATGTATTTTACATATATACATATAATGAGTACACGAGAACCAATAAACGACCAAGAAAAAAAAATACAAAAAATCCATGGAGATACGTCTCAGGGGGAGAGATATATTGACAATAGCATACAATTAATCACTCACTACGACGTCACTCATCCCGCTAATGTGATTGTTCCGGCGTAGCTTCCAGGTTGACGAGAATCATTTGTCTATTGATGACGGTTCGCTCCGGCCGTTCCTCGGCGATTTCCGACGTAACAAATTGACGAAAAGATACCGGATGTAAATTCGCATTTTTCTTTTTTTTTTACATTTCGCGCTCTGTCAATCGCCACGCATCATCGGAGAAGGTGCGTCGTACGCGCGTCGCGTCGCCAGGTCGGGCGTCGCGACGCGCCAGTAGACGGTGAACCGTGCTACAGGACGGACGCAACGTCGGGTCTTACTACTTTTGACGGCCTATAAGTGACGAATTTACGCGTTCCCCGAATAAAACCGAACGCGATATCGTACGCGCGCGTGAAAATACTCCATCGCATGTGTCGTCTCGAGAAAGTAAAGAAACGTTCGAAAGTTTGTCACGCAAAAGCTTGAAAAAAAAAAAGATCAATCGGAGATTGAAAGCGATATCATCTCGGTGAGCTGAATTCTTGAAATGCGCGAGGAAGAGCTTTCACACGTGCAAATTTTGTCTCAATGGAATATCAAAAGAGATTTTATTGGGGAATGACAAATGATCGAGTCAATATATAACAAACGTAGATTTTTCACATAATATATATATATGAGAAGACACATTGAGAAGAATTCGTTGAACTGTGGCACGTTCACATTACTAGTACACTGGTAAAAAAAAAAAAAAAAAATAAGGCGACAAAGCATTTTTTCTTCTTCCGTAGGGAAGATTGATGTGGTCGTAAACGACTTCAGTGTTTATGGCTCGACTCGTGCGACTTTTAGTATCACAAAGGTGATCTGCTGAGTTGACAATTGTGGCATCGGTGATATCTCGACGCCACGTCGCATAGAGTAGGTAGTATTGTATGTTTCATAAGAGTAAAACACACACAGCTCGCGCGCAAAATACGTACTCTGTGCGGCGGATCAATCGGGGATCGACTTGTATTGTATATATCTCGCGGCGAGTATACTTTCTCATTAATTCACCAATTTTGCCCGACCGCGTTTTTTCCCGATAGGATAAATCTCATTCAAATGAAATGGCTTTTTAAACATTCATATATGCAATAGTAGAATGTTTTCCGCACGGTCAGTGATATTATAACTAATTTTTAATCACAAGTTGTGGATAATCCGCTTCACGTCGACAACATCGAATGAATTAATATTGAAATTAAATGAAATTCCCGTCTCATTTAACGTGGCAAAAACTCTTGAAAACGATCTCTTTATAAACAATATTCGAAGTTTTTACGTATTGAAATCAGGATTAAATTGTTATTGATATTTTTTATTTACTTAAAATATTCAGTGAGAATATTTTACCTCTCTTAAAATTTACATTAGAGTCTCTTAAATTATACGTAATATTGCCACTGAATATAAAATAATAAATAAATTTGGATAAAATTCCGAAAAGAGCCTACTTCAGATTTCGATGACACTTCGTGAAAAGCTTTTTTTCGGTTGAAAATGAAAGCCTCTAAAGAGAATGTTAGCGACTCCAATAAGAAAGTCATTTTTTAAAAGAAAATGGTAAATAGTATAATAATTGTATATGTTGCTACATATGGCATTTCACGAATAACAGTTAGTAAAAAATGTAAACAAATCATGCTTTGATGCGTGACCAAAATATAAACACAACGGAATGCGGCGTCCGAAGCATAGGACGATATGAGATGGATCTCGCTTGACGCAGAAAGTAGCAAACCGACGTAAAACCGTATAATTATACACCTCGTTTCGCATCCAAAGCATCAAGCAATATGAGCTAAACCTCGCTTCGTGCAGAAAGTTATAAACCCATGTGAAATCGTATAATTATAAACCTCGTTTCGCCTTCGTCCAAAGCACAGAACGATATGGAATGGACCTCGCTTCATACAGAAAATTGCAAACCTATGTAAAATCGTATACTCGGTAAATCTTTTCCGTTAAGTATCTCATAAACTATACGAGAAGATAAAACAAAGTGAATATTAATCAGCAACCTCACTCTTACAACATATGTGAAGGTCAAGGTCATCGGCGAGCTATCGGCTAATGTAAATAATTACCGATTCGGTACTATTTTCTCTTAAAAAATGACTTTCTTATAGGAGTCGCCAAAATTCACTTTAGAAGCCTCGATTTTAACCTGAAAGAAAGCTTTTCAAAAAGTTTTATCGAAATCAGAGGTAGACCCTTTTCGGAACTACATCCATAAATTTTCATAATTTATTTATTAAGACCAAAAGTAAAAAAACAAGCTGAATTGTGCAAATTAGAAACTTGCACATTGCTTCCTCATCATTTTATCTCACAAAGCTTAAGCTTCTTAAACATGCGGATTTTTCAATTTTTGCTTCCTCATAGAGGAAGCTTTGTGAACGAAATAAAAAGATAAAGAAGCAATATGTTATTTTCTAATTTACAAACTTTTTTATTTTTATATAATCGTTATAGATTATACATTTACGTTATAGATTATACATTTTCAGAAATATAAAAACTCATTTAAGAAACACTTAATTAACTTTATTATAACAAAAAGATAACACGAGAAACATTAAAAGATAAACACTTTAAAAGAACGGAGCTAACCCGATATCTCAAATTTTCTCAAAAAATTCCAAATTTTATAAAAAATGAACCGTTTCATCGATACTCACCAAATTCAGTACCAACCATCCTTTAATAATACTCAATTCATGTAAAAAAAATTTAATCCGATATCTCAAATTTTCCAAAAGTTACAGCGTGTACAGACATTTCACAAAAATTTAAAAATTTTATAAAAAATAAACTCTTTCACCGATACTTACCAAATTCAGTAGCTATATATATATATATAATAATTCACAATTAATATGATAAATTATATGTTAAATTAACTGAAAATGAAAAACAATTCTCTCTCTCTTTCTCTTTTCTCAATTAATATCTATATAATTATATCATAAAATTAATATAAATTGTATCATAAACATTATCAAGAAGTAAATAAAAAATAAAATAAATAGAATGTTAGTACGGACATACAAAAAAGATTTTTATTTTCGTTTCTTTTCGTATTATTTCTTACATGAATATATTTATATTTAATAAATATAATGTGGATTTTTCTCTCTTAATCTTTACAAATTTTCCTAATTTTTGGCTAATTATTTAATTCATTGAATTCTTTTTAAGAATAAACAATCATTATATATTCAATTAATACAAAAAAATATGTATATGAAATGTTTAATAAAATAAAATTAGAAATATAGTCAAACTCTTTCTTGTTTTATTTGTTCATAATATTCCGTAAAAGAATATTCCGGAAAGAAAAATATTAATATCCTATCTTTGAGCATTGCTGTGTGGGTATATACCATTACTATAACATGAATTATACAGGGTAGGCCATTTTAATATACCCTCTGAAATATCTTAAAATCTATAAGTTTAAGACAAAAATGTTTTATACAAAAGTTGTAGGGTTCAGAGGGGGCCACATAATTAAAATATGGACTTGACCTTGAGTGACCTTTTCAAGACCAAGGCAATGTGATCGATGTTTTCTTAAATGGAACTCCCCATTTTTTATTGCATATTCTTGTAGCTTATCTCGAGAGCTTTTCAAAACACTATAATAAAGTATTTTTTCATTAAGTATTTTTTGAGTTATTTTATATCTTAATCTGACATATTTTGATATAAAAAATAAAATATCATATATTGACGCGAGATAAGCTATAAGAACTTGCAATAAAAAATGGGGAGTTCCATTTAAGAAAACATCGATCACATTGGGTTGGCCTTGAAAAGGTCACTCAAGGTCAAGTCCATATTTTCATCATGTGGCCTCCTCTGAACCCTACAACTTTTGTATAAAACATTTTTGTCTTAAACTTATAGATTTTAAGATATTTTAGTGGATACATTAAAATGGCCTACCCTGTATATGTATATATTATAGAATGTCACGCGCGCACATACACATACACACAAAACGCGTTATACGTACGCCATTTATTTCTTTACGTCATATATTATTTTAATAAATCTCAATTAAAAAAACCCAAAATTTAAAAAAAGAATATTTCTGTCGATGAATAAAAATATGCACTGATAAATTATATACTAATGGATATAAAAACATGCCATTTTTCTAATCTACGGAATTATATAATTAAAGATAATCATTTAAAACAAGCATGTGTTATAATCTTTTTCTTCTCGAGAAATAAATGGTATAATATGGTCAGATGTAAATGTACATAATTAATTATGAAAAGATCTGATAACATATTTTATATGATTATGTTTAAAATTACATATGTTATCAGATGTTTTCATAACTAATTATGTATATTTACGTCTCACCATATTATACCATTTTTTTCTGCTTCAAAGACAGACAAACACATATATTTGATATGAAATTTATATCTAACGAATAAAATTACTCATTGCTAAGCCTTTCAAATAACTCTCGAACAACTTAAGCTATTAAAATACGCACTCTTTGCGTATCTATGACAGGCATTTAACATGTATTATAAACTCGAGAAAAGTATATTGTAAATGTCTTCGGTCTTCAAAAGTAATATATTAAACTTGCGCGTATTAAACGAATAAAATCATTCACATCGCAATTAATTCTCAAAACTATCGAACTATCAAAATACGCAATTTCAATGATAACAGCAGTTCGCAAAATAAACACAGCAAAAATACCAGCATCACGGAAAAGAACCAGCAATATATTTCGATATTTTCGACACAACTTCGATATTTTCGAAGCCTAATCGACTTAATATGTATTTTCTTAAGAGTGGATACTATATATGTATTTTATAGCCACTATAAAAAAGAGAATTTATATTAAATGTACAATCAGCTAATCAGCGATAACGGTTGTACAATAATTTTATAATTTATGATCGTCGTTAGAACAAGTGCACTTTGATGCTCCATTATAGTGTGTGTGTGTAATCTGATGTGTTTATTTACTGAGTTGTATGTGTGTACAGTGTTAAACTCAATTTCACATGGCGAAATTTGTTTGTTCCTTAATATAGCTAAAGCACTGTAACTATCTAATCCCAACCTAATTTAACTCACTCCATCAACTCCTTTAATTTAATTCACTCCTCATCGTCCACATCCTTTTATGTGCCATAATAAAAAATATTTTTTCATGTTTATTGCGCATTTTTACTAAGTTTATCGAATTTTATATAGTTCCAAATGCAAATTATTAAAGATTCAATAGCTAAAAGGCAATGCGATAATTATATAACATGTGACATTTGCATCTTATTAGTAACATTTTTATTTCAATCAATAACGTTCAAGTGTAATCAATTCTTGCTTAGTTATATAAAATCGCCTCGACAGTTTTCATAATTATGCAATGACAAGATGGCAAAATAAATCTTAGATCAACGATGTGAGGCTGCATAGTAGAGTTTACATTACAAAACATCGCGCAATCTAAGTCGTGTGAGTGTTGTAAACAAAGCTTTAAAGCTTTATGTCGAGCCCGAGATAAAACGTTTACTGTTTTAGATACGAAGGAAGATTGAAAATACACTTGTGTAAAGATCTTTTTCTACTTAGAACGAATCTAGGAATTTATAAGATTTAGAATTGTATACCTGCGGTATATAAAAAAATAAGTTCTATAAAATTAACACAACTTTATTAAGAGGCTTTTAGAGCATTTATAGAACGTTCGGAAACTTTCCCGCTTTATACTACAAATATATTTTAACAAAGTTTAAATAAAATTTTCTTTAACACAATTCCAAGTAAATTTTAAATCAAGTTTCAGTTGAAATAAAGTCGAAATCTCAACTCAAGTGAACGATAAAGTTGTTATATATATATAGTACAAGCTCTCGTGCATTCTTTACACTTAAAAGTCAAGGAATATTTACTTAACAACAGTCTGTTTGATTATTCAATTGAATTAGTGCAAACTAAAATTTCCCCATAAACACATTTGCGATTATACATATATCTATTAAAAATGCAGCATTTTTATTTAGAATCTGTTATAAATAAAATACTGCTTTCCTATAAATTTAGATAAGAACGCAAAATAATAAAAATGTCGCAAGAAATTGTCGCAAAAAAAAATCGCGAAAAATCTGCGCTACATTCGGTAAAGACTACTATCTTAAAGCCGATAGTCTTCTCTACGAAAGGATAATACGATCGAAGTAGATTATGGCCGGAACGAATTACATCTATCTACTATATCTAGGATACGCGACGTAAAGAGAAACGAGTAATGGTTTCGTGCCCTTTGTCTAATCTTCGAACTCTGATTTATTGTTCTCTTTTACGTTGCGACGGCCAATGTCAGCCTTGAAAACGGCATTCGTTCCGTGCTCTTCAACGAAATAATGCAATCTCCGCCGCAAAACTTTTTGCGCCTCAATATCACGCTCCCTCATTGTAGCTGTTTCAAAAAAAAGGGGAAAAATATAATTTATCGAATGACGAGAAACTTTAGTAAACATTTTTTTTTTCTTTTTTTTTGATCAAAGAAATCATTGAAAGGAAAATTTAATTCCCTCCCGCTAAGCTAGATTGAACGACACTCTCGTCAGGTAGATAGAATAGCAATTAACCGATCGATAGGATCAGGGCCATTCGCACTCTTGGATTAGATATTTAACACCTCGATTGCAACAGGATATTAGTTATGTAACTAGTGCTTTATCATCGGAGCTATTATTATGGTGTTCTATTTTTACCGTTTTCGTGTTATTTTTATCATTATACGTATTTAAAATAGTTTACGCAGTAAACGTAAATAATGATAAAAACACAGGCAACCGTGCAAGTTATATTAACTCCACTGTTCATATGAAATGATTATCGCGCATACATTATTATCGAAAAATTTCGGAAAAAATATCAATCGAGTCTGTTACACGTTGTATCCGGTTTTGTCATACGGTGTGCGACCGTTCTTTTATAAAACATAGCGTAAAAAAGTTTTGTTAATGTCAACTTGCAAACTGATTGTTACATGAGATCAAAGATAAATCATTATAGTTTTACAATCTGCTCTATTGTTCTATATAAGCCACGCAAAATTATATTAACACTTATGCTTTAAAAATTTATTTTGTAAAAATTTAAGCCAAAATAAAAACAAATATAATAATTTTTCAATTTTACAATCTGCGGTTTTGTAATGATTTTATAATATATACATATATACGATATTATATAATTATCAATGATATGAATATCAACATTATAAAAAATTACAGCGTGATTGCTTAAAAATTGACGAGACAGAATTGTCAGCAAGAATATTATTTCCGGGACCTCTCAATTTGATAGGTCAGGTTCATAGGATTTTTTATCAGAAGAAGAATGCCGCGAATTGCAATGCGCTACGATCCATAGTTTTCGAGATATCGATTTTTAAAAATTGTAATTACGGCAATACTTTCGCCACAATTGATGGTAATTTTCTGACACCATGTATATGTTTTATAAACTGTATTCTTAGCAGATTCATTTATTTATGTGCAAAAAATCGAACGCGTAGGCGGGGAAGGGGCGGAGCCTCTCTCCCTGCACCTCCATCTCAAAAAAACTAACCTAACACAAAACCTAATTTTTATTTAAAAAATAGAAATAATTTGGTAAAAAATAGAAATAGAATGGTTTGGGTTAGGCTAGTTTTTGAGTGGAATATACTTCAGTTTAGTCCTTCGCTTATGTCTGTCTCGGTGCTTTGGATACGACGAGGTCTATGATTATATAGTTCAACCTGGGTTTGCAACTTTTTGCGCGAAGCGAGGTGCAGTTCATATCGAGCAGTGCATCGGACACTAAATGAGGTCTATAATTGTACAGTTCTAGGTGGGTTTGCAACGCGAAGTAAGGTTCAGTTCATATCATCCGGTGCTTCAGATGCTAAACGAGGTCTATAATTACATAGTTTCACATGGATTTGTGATTTCCTGCGCGAAGCGAGGTCCATTCTATATCGCCCTGTGCTTCAGACTCGAAATGAGGTTTTAAATAATACGATTTCATATGGGTTTACAATTTTCTGCGCGAAGCGAGGTCCATCCCATATCGCCCTGTGGCTTGGCTCCTCCCACGCCCACGTATTCACTTTGCAATGACATGTAAAACATATAAACATGTTATTACCCTTTCCGTGTAATAACACACTGTTACACTTTCCGTGTAATAACATGTTGAACGCTTCTTATTTCACAAATTCTTTTCTTCGTAAAAGGGTTGGGATCAATGTATACACGTCACATGGTCATCAACTGGTAAAGATATATATAAGTTCCTCGAAAAAGATTAAATATTGAAATCCTCTTTAGAAGAAAAGTCCAAAAATAAAACAAAATCCAAAAATAAGGTCCAAACAAAGGACACACGCATAGCGTGTCAGAACACGTCCCTTTCCGTCCGCAAACGGCAAAGAACTTTTAGTTCACAAATAATTAAATTGAGACGATTAAACGTGACAAGCAATAAGATAAAACAAACATATAAGTATTCGGACGCGAGTGCACGGTGAGTGTGTGACATGCGAGCGAATTCTGAGCGAGCGTAACAATACGACAGTATACAAGGCATCTTATAATGGAATAAGGCTCGTATACACAAAATTCATTAAACTGAACAGGACAACATAAACAGATTCTGTTATATCCTAACTTTGTTATAGTGATTATGTTATTTTTAACACATAAGAACATTATAAAATAAACGAAATTTGTGAATGCGCGAGCGGGGAGGGACAAAGTTCTTCCCCCTGCACTTCCACCCCCAAAAAACTAACCTAACCCAAACCAATTTATATTTTTGAAATAAAAATTAGGTTTGGAATAGGTTAGTTCTTTTGGAGGTGAGGGTGCAGGGGGAGGACTGAAACCCCTCTCCGCCCACGCATTTACAGAAATACTTAAATATACAACTAATATATAATTTATGGACTTTCTTTAGTCGAATAAGTTCAGATTTTCGCATTTAATACTTGTTCTTATCGTACAATTTAATAACTTTTTTATAAACAACAAGCGACGACTAAAATTTCTTTGATATTATTCAGGATCATGATCTTGACAATATATGTCAAGGTCATTGACTTTTAAAGGGGTTGACCTAAAGTAAATATTTACCAAAAATAATTTTTAAAATTTCGACATAAATATTATTCAGCAAAAATAAAATTTTATAGAATTATATTTGCTGAAAATAGTGTAATATAGCTTAATGTTAAAAAGTATTAAATTATAAACTTGAGAATTTGTATAAACTATGCTTAAAAGTCTAATTAGTTTACATAAGTTATACCTATATGTATTTAGACTTTAGACTAATCTTTTAAAATTCCAACATATGATTCTTATGCTTATTGTTTGACATAACACACACTTTACTATGTCCTCGACTATGTAAGGGAAAGTTGGGTAAAACCGGGTACCTGTTTTTTCGTAATAAGTGTTGCTATCTATGGCTAACTTGTGTTATTAGTTGTAGATTTGCGCCATCATTATTTTAAAACAAACCGTGCCCCTGTGCACACGATATTTTTTTTTTAATAGGAGTTCAAAGTTTTTAGTCCAAAAAGATTGATATCGAGGCAAGAATCGAATCGTCATGCACTTTTTCTATATAAAGTATCTGTTTCGATAAGTGCAGCATTGCATTCTGTACATATTAGAGAGTATATCATATTAGTTTTGATCAGCACTTTGTACGCCGGAATATATAATCGCCATATTTGTTACTTTCCTTGTGTTGGGGCAAAACCGAGTACTTACACATCTCATGTAATGAAAAGAGGAAGAACTGTTATCCTGACTTTGTCTCCTTACAAAAAGCGGTTGGAAACAAAAACTAACAATCAGAAAAATAACTACTAAAAAAAAAGCTTTTTGAGATTCTTAAAGTTAAAAAGTTAAATAAGGAAGTCCTGCAGCAATGTCGAACAAGAAGATATATTTATTTGTGATTTTTGTCAATACATCTTTATATTGTATTTTGATTAAAATAAATAGATTTTGTAATTAAAAGATGTTTTGCATATTTTCAAATAAGTACCCGATTTTACCCTACCGGTAGGACAAAACCGGGTACTTTGACTTCTCCATAAAATCTTGTTATTCTTGGTAACTAAAAATTTTTTTCTCAGCAACTAGCCTTATTTTCTCATAATTAAAGGTTCACTAAAGACTACTAACGGTCGACAAAATGTTTTTACTCTCAGATTTTTTGTAGGAAGACAAATCCAAAAAAGTACCAGGTTTTACCTTACTTTCCCCTATTCCTGACACAAATCACAAAGCCATTTTTCCTTATGCATCTCTCAGTAAAACTATAAAAATATTTTATGAAAAAAATGTAATTTTTTAAAAACTTTTGATTTAAGAGGCAATTTTTTTCTCTTGTTTATTCTTCTTTTTATGCTATTTTTTTCAATATTGCGAGAAAAGTGAAATCTTATAATGTATATCATATAAATGGCATCAAGGCGAATTGAATAACAGCATGGTGATATAATTTCTATTATTTTTATCTTTTTAGCTTACACATATATTTTTTAGCTAACTGACAAATTAATAGTATTAAATATTTCTTGAAAAAAGAGAAAGAGAGAGAGAGGGGGGTGGGGGGAGAGAGAGGGAGAGAGAGTACGCATTATTGCATACAAATAGTTGATATAGTAAATCTTTTTTTTCAGCAACTAGCCTTATTTTCTCATAATTTAAGGTTCACTAAAGACTACTAACGGTCGACAAAATGTTTTTTACTCTCAGATTTTTTGTAGGAAGACAAATCCAAAAAAGTACCAGGTTTTACCTTACTTTCCCCTATTCCTTAATAGACACAAATCACAAAGCCATTTTTCCTTATGCATCTCTCAGTAAAACTATAAAAATATTTTATGAAAAAAATGTAATTTTTTAAAAACTTTTGATTTAAGAGGCAATTTTTTTCTCTTGTTTATTCTTCTTTTTATGCTATTTTTTTCAATATTGCGAGAAAAGTGAAATCTTATAATGTATATCATATAAATGGCATCAAGGCGAATTGAATAACAACATAGTGATATAATTTCTATTATTTTTATCTTTTTAGCTTACACATATATTTTTTAGCTAACTGACAAATTAATAGTATTAAATATTTCTTGAAAAAAGAGAGAGAGAGAGGGGGGGAGAGAGAGGGAGAGAGAGTACGCATTATTGCATACAAATAGTTGATATAGTAAATCTTATCTGTTTTCTATTTGCTTATTGTTAGATAAACGTGAAAAGAATAACTTTGAAAACGCAGTGTTTTTAAATTTATATATGGCAACAGTAAATAATTCGAAATTAGTGAGATATATAAATGTATTCTGGATTATAATTAATTTATTAAATGGAATTTTTTAGGATCTATTCTCTCTCTATGAGAACTTTATCTAGGAGAATCTCTATTAAAATCTATTAATCTATTAAATCTAATAATAGATAAGTTTATAATTGTGGTGGTGCAATTTAGAAGCCGATTTCAGCTCCTCTACATGTGGCGATATTTTACTACACAATTAATAGATGTCAAATTTATCAAATAAATCGCTTACAAAAATAAAACAATAAATAAAGAAGCATTAAATAACATTTTAACAATAATAATAAAAATGTGATATTACATATTATTGTAATAACTGTATAATATATTAATCTTGATATATTTAGACAAATGATTTCTTCAATATTTAACAAAATGTTGTTTAGAGATAGAATTGTATTATTATGCTTTCCTTTTATTTTTGTCTCGAGAGATTATCATTATCTTCTTTTTACTCAGTGTTTCAGTAGTTCACCTGTAAATACTAACATAAATGTAATCAGTTGAAACAGTTATTTCTAAAAGTTATCGCCCACTGTTCAAAACTGCAATCATTATCGAGTGAAGTCACGTACACGAACTCTACCATAACTACGTAAAAATATTTCCATATTGTCGTCGCGCTAGTATAAACAACAATAAAAAAGTTGGTTAAACGAGTTCAAAACTTTCGAGCGACAGTGTAGTTGAAAACGCCGCATGTAGTAACGCGTAATATACATGTAATTCAGATGTAATGATATTCGCACGCTTATCGGAACTCGACAACTGTCGCTAACAAATAATTAACGCTACGCATTACTTTCTGCGCAAAATTACAGAATTCGAATATGTAATACGAATTATAACAAGCTCTTTCACACACATGAAAACCTTTGTCGTCGCTTTCGTTTGTGCAATTTAAAACTAATGGGGATTATGTAATTGCTACCATCGATATCGATTTCTAAGCCATCCTGATTGGTTCTTTGAATATGATATCTAGCATACATATATTTTTCTTTTTACATATATTTTTGCTTCTTTCAAATATCGTATTTATTAAGAGTGCGGTGAGATATATGATAAAAACGTACTGAATCATTCATAACGTGAATAAAAGATGCTGAAGAAGATTTCCTGTAGCATTGTTTATAAAGAGTATATATTTTATTCTCTACTAACATTTTAACAAGAAGGAGAGATAAATACAGACGAAAGCAGAAACATGAAATAAGTAATAAAAATTTAAAATAGTGAGACGTCATCTTGTCATTATTTTCACAAAATATATTAATTAAATATTATATATTAATATTTATATATTATATTTATAATTAAATATATTAATTAAATACTTTATATATCTATGTTTATATGATAAAAATATTGTAAAAGAAAATTGAAAAAATATAATGTCAAGAATAATTAGCTAAAACTGATTACCGGGGCATATATTTTATTAAAAAAACTAATATTTACCGGGGGCATATATTTTATTAAAAAAGCTAATATTTTATTTTTATCAACCCGGGAGTCCGCAATTGTGTAAATTTAATTGAACAAAGTTTATTTAACGTAACTCTGTTCAAGTCTGTTCTTATTTATAAACTCCGATTAACGTAATTGTGTTGCATGCATCTTCATAAAAGACGTTATTTATTTATATTTTATTTTTATTTGTTTTATTTTATTTATATGTTATTCATTTATATCTTCATAAAGAAGTTATTTCTCTGCGAATTTATATGTATAATCAAAATGAAAATCTCGAAAATGATTAATAAGACAAATATATAATTGTACATAATATATGATTATCATAGCTATATTCAAATATTCAGCCATTAATATCTTGAAATATTTCGAGACATATCTGGATTAGAATGCTAGCACGGAGATATATAAAAAGCTACAATTCCACATCTGCTGAAGAGCTTATCGAAGCGTGCCACACTAGGCGCCAAATTATTCTACATGATTTTTGCAGACTTTTCAACCAACTGTACAAATTTTCTCCTTTTGGCTTCTTACGATGGTATAAATCATATAGAGGAAAGCAGAATTTGTGCAGAACACACGAGAAAAAAAAATGCGTCGGCTACTAAAAAGTTGGAAAAATGGAAATAGAAAATCTTTTTCTTTCGCATAATGGAAAACACTTTTCCATTATTTATAGTTCCATTACTTCCATTATTTATTTTCATTATTTATAACTTTACATCATTTAAAAGACTCACTGCAACGTATAATACTGTTCATTTTATATACTATATAAGAGAGAACATATTTTTTACATATTAAATTTGGATATTGGACTGGGTTCAAATTAATTCTGTTCTTGTAATAGTCTGAATAATTTCACATTTATATTTTTAAATTTTCCTTCACGAGTTTTTAAATTATTTTAAATTATTTATTTAACATTTCGCCATTTTTTAAATTTTACCAAAAATTTTCATAATCTTTTATTATTATCATTTAAAAAATATACCACAAATTTTTTTTTTTTTTTCATTGAAATATACTTATTGCAAATATTTTTTATTTCAATTTGTTATATGTATATTATATTAATTTTGTGTGTGTATGTTTATGAATATTTTAATGTTATTAGAAAATCATCCTAACATTGATCGTAATGTCATTCAAAGCATAATATTATAATCGTTATTGTATTCTTCATGATTTCTCATTGCTAACCACAATCGTGACATATTGCAATCGTTATCTGACATTATTATCAACCGCAGCATGTATCTTCAACTGCTATCAATATACAGATTATGGAGATAAGTCGCAAGGGATAGCTAGAGAGGTTTAGAAGCTTCATCTAAACGACAGTATGCAGTCAATTCTCTGGAAACCCTTTACTATTCAATTTGTGTGGTTGTATTATCATTATTAGACATCTTCGAACATGAGTGCCACTGAATGCCAATAGATTTTCTCAACATGAATACGAAATTCGATGTCACATATCAAGATCTTCAATTTTGTCGATTCGCAGCAAAACATATCGTTAATGTTTCGATGATTATTTATTCTAATTGATTAAACGTCTTTTGCATCATTATTATAGTAATTACTTTATGCATTGAGTTCAATTCAGTAGAAAAATAAATTTTGGAATTTTAGTATAAATTTTTAGAATTATTTTAGAATTATTTTCTTGTATAGGTTAAATTCTTCAACTAATTATGTATTTACAAATGCTTTGAAAATGTTAATCAACTACACAGGATTTCCAGGTCAAATCAATGAAACTTTAGGGTCTTATAGAAAATTGAATTTGGAACAAAAAAGTTATAATTAGTAAAAGTACTATAAACATAGGTCCGGAAACGCTTCGTTAAAAAGTTATAGCTAATAAATTTCGAAAAATCACGTTTTTTGATGATTTTCAAAAATAATTTAAAAATTCTTCATTCATTTGAAAAAAGTAGCGAAATAAATCTGATGGTAATTAAATAACAAACTAAATTTCATCAATTTCATTTAATTCTGATAAGACATTCAAAAGAAAATAAGCTCGAAACAACGAAAAAACCACCTTTCGACGGTCTTTGTGTAAACACTACATTCGTAGTGCAAACATCTTAAATGCAAACAAAAATGTTCTTATTAAATTTTTATCATAACTAGTTATTTACAAAAAGTTTATTAACTATAATTTTTTAACAAAGCGTTTCCGGATCTATGTTTATAGGAATTTTTTTGTTTCAAATTCAATTTCCTATAAGTCCTTGAAGTTTCATTCAATGACCTAATCTGGAACATCCTGTATAATGCGACATACGTATACATATTGTATATTGTATTATATACAGTATTAACACTTTCAAAGCATTTATAAATACATAATTAGTAAAAAATTTAATCTGTATATACAATAATTCTAAAAATGCATATTTATCTGTTGAATTAAACTAATATAAAGAAAGAGAAAAGATGCTCATACATATATCTCTGAATACTCTTCTATAAACAAATTCTTTGTTATGTAAAAGTAACAATTTAATTCTATTTGTTAAAATTTAAAACAATATCATAAATTTATTTTATGCTTGAATGCGTACGCTGGGTGGATATGCGCGCGCGAGAATTGAGCGATTTAAATATAATCGCATATAATCAATTTGTTTTGAGAAATTCAAAATTTTATTTACTGAAATTTTATTTATTTTAGTCACCAGATAAATGTTGTCTAAAAATGTACAATCTGTACAATACATATAAATGTTGTTTCCATCAGTGCTTAATTTTTATACGAAGACAATTATTAGGCAAAGAACAGCGAAGAAGTATTTGGTGTTCGAATGATAAAGAAAGTTCGCATTAACCTTCATTAATCTTTATTGAAAAAGAAATTTCTTTGTACAACTTTCTTAAACTGAATTTCGAGTGTTATTACCTCATTTAATAGAGTTCTTTCAGAGTGCGCATTGTTCGCCATTTGCTTCTAACTTCAATTAAATGCCAGAATATAAATCGTTTATTTTGAAATTAGATATACACAAATAATACGTAGAAACAAACGTAAAGAATCAAACTTGCATCATCTTTCTCATATATGAAATAGACGTATAACAAAAAAGTAAGTATGACGAAAAATATATTATAATATAAAAATATTACAAAACCATATTTTTTCTCAAAATTCATGGAATAGTAAAATAATTTGTTAAGTAAAATTGTAATGTCTTCTTTATGATTTTTTTTTCTTTATTATCTTACACGCTAAATTATTTATTGCAAAGAAACCATCAAATATTTTCTTAATTATGCTTTTTATATCTCGTTAAAAGTGATAAAAATAGCAAAAAAAATTTATAGCGCAGTTACTATAATTGAAATAAATTAATTTATTAATTAAAAAATTGTGTGTTGTATCAAATAAATTAATTCATTGAGAGAAATTTATTTTTATAAAAGTTTTGATTTCTCTTTTTATTTTTTCCAATTATTTAATTCTTATCCTTATAAAATATTTTGTAAATTTACTTGAATGAACGAAAGAAAAAGCGATATAAACTATTAGAGGGTAGACTACCGTGCTTCAACCCAATGCGATAGTTTCTCTCTAATAGTGGAACGCGATCGTAACGATCAATCTCAACGAGACCTTGACACGTGCCCTTTTACTTGAGTGTGTCCAGGATATTCCTATTTCCTCCTACGTGAAAGATCACCGATAATCACATGACATTTCGCCATATTTTCCTGACCTAACGAATTTCTTTGTACGAACGATACTCGAAACAAATTCGGAACAAACCATTGTAAAATTATGTTCTTCGAGAGCAACGAACAGCTATAGTGAAAATGTGGTATCACAACGTCTGAACGAAACCTGACACAGAAAAGACCTCGGTCAAAGTCGTAGCGCGTATAGGTTGGTGTGCGGGAACGAAATCTAGACTTGTGTGTGTGTGTGTGTGTGTGTGTGTCGTGTATTGCCTGTTGGGCCTTTGTGGCCGCGCTGAAACGAGAAAGGACGAAGAGATGGCGGAAAACGACAGCCATATCGCGCCAGAAGCCACCGTGGTACGATCCGAGGACGAGGAGAGACGAGAGGAACTATATCCCAATACAGTAATTATTGTGATTAATTTTGCACGAAAGTATATAAGAGTAATGAGAAAATGAAAGATATTCTTACTCAAAAGTTCTTACTAGTAAAAAAAGAATATATTACATTGATTTTTTCTACAGTAAAAAGCAATGATATGAGATAGCATAGATTTCACAGATAGATATGTTAAATATATGTATATAAACTTAAATTTAAAATGTTAATAATTAATCAAAAAAACATAGTTCGTTAAATTAAAAAATTTAATATTAAAATCAATAATGGCTACCTGATTCTTGCTTTTTTCTTCTTTCCTGTTAATATCATTGGTAAATTTCTATATTAACGTCGCCACCTCCGATTTGCCTCAAAATTTATATGTAGCTTTCTTTAGGTTTACAATTAACAGTTATGATATTTTAAAATCGGGCAAACAATATGTTATTCTTGAAGAAAATTATCAAGTGGTCGCTTGAAGCGCTATTCGCGTTTAGGAATATCTTGATTTTTCGACATTTTTGATAAGACATATTCTGTGCATTTAGACATTATATTAGAATGTAATTTTCTGACGCCATATACATTTAATCTGAAGTTGCTAAACCTTGTTATTAGCGCCGATCTCAACTCGCTTCGCGTTGTAAAATATATGCGTGGACGAAGTGGGTTCCGCCCCCCATATGGGGGGGGGGCTCCACTTCCGGAAGATATAACCTAACCCAAACCCAAATTTTAGTTTTAAATCAAAAATAGGTTTGGGTTAGGTTATACCTTCCGGAAGTGGAGCCCCCCCGTAGGGGGGGGGGCAGAACTCACTGCATCCACGCATGTACTATACTACTATACAATACAAAACGAGGTTCACCCCATAATTGTTGTGTGGACTTTTTCAGTTTTTTATTATAAAATACCGCTTGATGATTTTCCCGAAGGACGACATTTTGTTTGCCCGACTTTAAAATATCATAACTGTTAATTGTAGACCTAAAGAAAGCTCTATGTAAATTTTGAGGCAAAT
>NW_021848957.1:158827-163834 GCF_003651465.1 Formica exsecta | reverse complement strand
ATTGATGCGTGAAAGACCGTATCTGGCGCCCAAGTTCGATTCTCGCAATTATCTTTTGGATTTTGTCACGGTACGCGCGGAACCTTTACCATCCCGTTCTTACTCGGCGCGTTGTCCTTTTTCTCTGTTCTCGGTTTTTGTCAACGACTATCCCGCATCTCCCGTTCGGTGAATTCGCTCCTGTTCGTCGGCGCAACGTCCATCCGCGCGACGGAGAGATTGAAATGGCGGACGCGTCTATCGTTCGGTCGCGAGACGGAAG
Organism: Formica exsecta; assembly: GCF_003651465.1. Taxonomy (NCBI): domain Eukaryota; kingdom Metazoa; phylum Arthropoda; class Insecta; order Hymenoptera; family Formicidae; genus Formica; species Formica exsecta. Next base: position 163,572 of record NW_021848957.1, on the reverse strand, counting down.
TAAAAGTCGTCGCAATACATATAATATTGTTAATCTCATAACGTGTTTCGTTTATTATAATCCAAGATACACAGTCTATAAAATTATCATATATTATTTCTGGATGTAAAACATTTTTTATATCAAGATAATCAAACACTTCAGGAAATTTGGATATTTTAGTATCATGTTGAAAACGATTTGAAAATCCATCAACGCAAACAAATCGATAATAAAGTCCTAATTGATGTTTGAGAGCAAGCGTGTAGGAAAGATTTACGTGAAGTAGTAGCTTTAGCGTAACTTTTTTCAATTGTTTATGTTTTGCCGGTAAATTTCTATATTAGCGTCGCCACCTACGATTTGCCTCAAAATTTACATAGAGCTTTCTTTAGGTCTACAATTAACAGTTATGATATTTTAAAACCGGGCAAACAATATGTTGTCCTTGAAGAAAATTATCAAGTGGTCGCGTGAAGCGCTATTCGCATTTAGGAATATTTTGATTTTTTGACACTTTTGATAAGACATATTCTGTGCATTTAGACATTATATTAGAATGTAATTTTCTGACGCCATATACATTTAATCTGAACGTGGTAAACCTTGATATTAGCGCCGATCTCACTTCGTTTCGCATTGTAAAATATATGCGTGGACGAAGTGAGTTCCGCCCCTCCCCTACGGGGGGGTTCCACTTCCGGAAGATATAATCTAACCCAAACCCAAATTTTAGTTTTAAATCAGAAATAGGTTTGGGTTAGGTTATACCTTCCGGAAGTGGAGCCTCCCCGTAGGGGGGGTGGCGGAACTCACTGCATCCACGCATGTATTATACAATACAAAACGAGGTTCACCCCATAATTGTTGTGTGGACTTTTTCAGTTTTTTATTATAAAATACCGCTTGATGATTTTCCCGAAGGACGACATTTTGTTTGCCCGACTTTAAAATATCATAACTGTTAATTGTAGACCTAAAGAAAGCTCTATGTAAATTTTGAGGCAAATCGGAGATGACGACGCTAATATAGAAATTTACCATATTATTATTCCCATTGACAAAATTCGGAAACGTTTTTATTATATTCTTGAATGCATGAGAAGCCATTAAGCGGGATTTACATGTCTTTCGGATTTTTTTTTGCGCAGGTGGAATGCAAGAGTATAACAATAGATAATTGCGGCATGAAAGACGAGAAGACGGCGAATGAGGAGATAGAAGAGGAGGAAGAAGAGGAGGGGAATCATCGTAAGGAGACCAAAATGGACCAAGCGCAAGGATTGCAAACACAGGTGCAGCAAACTGATACGCAAGCCGACAGGTGAGAATACGATCCTTCTCTTGCTTTTAGTTAGGTAAAGGTTGGGATTCACGATGCGACAAGATATTCTTTTATAATATACAGGGTGTTCCAGATTAGGTCAATGAAACTTTAGGGTCTTATAGGAAATTGAATTTGGGACAAAAAAGTTCCTATAAACATATATCCGGAAACGCTTTGTTAAAAAGTTATAGGCTAATAAACTCTCTGTAAGTATTATAATTAGTTATTATAAAAATTTAATAAGACCATTTTTGTTTGCATTTGAAATGTTTGCATTACGAATGTAGTGTTTACACAAAGACCATCGAAAGGTGGTTTTTTCCAAGTTTCTGCTTTTTTTGTTGTTTCGAGCTTATTTTCTTTTGAACATCTTATCAGAATTAAATGATATTGGTGAAATTTAGTTTGTTATTTAATTACCATCAGATTTATTTCGCTACTCTGATACGCAAGCCGACAGGTGAGAATACGATCCTTCTCTTGCTTTTAGTTAGGTAAAGGTTGGGATTCACGATGCGACAAGATATTCTTTTATAATATACAGGGTGTTCCAGATTAGGTCAATGAAACTTTAGGGTCTTATAGGAAATTGAATTTGGGACAAAAAAGTTCCTATAAACATATATCCGGAAACGCTTTGTTAAAAAGTTATAGGCTAATAAACTCTCTGTAAGTATTATAATTAGTTATTATAAAAATTTAATAAGACCATTTTTGTTTGCATTTGAAATGTTTGCATTACGAATGTAGTGTTTACACAAAGACCATCGAAAGGTGGTTTTTTCCAAGTTTCTGCTTTTTTTGTTGTTTCGAGCTTATTTTCTTTTGAACATCTTATCAGAATTAAATGATATTGGTGAAATTTAGTTTGTTATTTAATTACCATCAGATTTATTTCGCTACTTTTTTCAAATGAATAAAGGGTTTTGAAATTATTTTTGAAAATCATCAAAAAACGTGATTTTTCGAAATTTATAGCTATAAGTTTTTAACGAAGCGTTTCTAGATCTATGTTTATTTGAACTTTTTTGTTCCAAATTCAATTTCCTATAAGATCCTGAAGTTTCATTGACTTGACCTGGAACATCCTATATATAAACATACGTATTCACATGCGTATAAACATGCAATCTGCAACGACACCTGTAAAACTAAGACAGGAAACGGCATGATTTGATTGATCAAAAAAATGTAATTGTTTTAACTGTTATCAAATGTTCTTGCTTGATAATGTAAATGACATATATCTGACTTTAGATATGAAAATTTAAATATAGAGATGGTTGCGCTTTTTTATAATTTGAAATATATATGTAATTTTTCTGGTAGAGAATTTTATTAAAATTTTATTAAAGCTTCTCTGAAAAAGAAGGTTCAGTTCTGTTTCGTGAGATTATATGTGATTTTTGAAAGTAAAAAGAAAAATTGTTGAATTGATTCTAAAATATTAGCAAAATTTTATTTCATCGTAATTAGTAATTGAGAAACAATAAATAATATAACGTAATTTCATCTAATAATAAAACAATTCGTGCCTAATTTTTTATAACAGAACTTGATTTTTAAACATTTTATCAAAAACATTTGCTACATCAAAATCAGAATAAAAAAATTGTCGCGCCTTATATGCTTGGTAGATGTGAATATACAATATTTTTGACATGTCATATATCATGTCGTGTCATCAACATATATCATGAATTGACCCTAAATCGACAACGATAAGTAACGCCGGAAATGTCTCGATAATATCTTTAAGATTTTATCGCGTTATTGACAATAGAGTAATATAACATCAAGCTATAATAAAAGTAAGCGCATCTAAATTTTTAATTTTCGCAAATTAATATAATTAAAATAGTATTTCCAAGAATCAATCATTGCAATAACTTAATAACAATAATCTATTTAATGATAGGATAAATTTTATATTCGTTGTAATACGACATTATGATGATTGGCGTTATGACGGCAGACGGCAGAGGGCAGACTAGAAAGACGCCAAGATAGCTTTTAAGAAAAGACGCAGGCGCCTTCTTCGCAAACTTTTCCCATAGGCGACATTTTTACGACGAAACTTTAGGAAATTACATCAGTCAAAGATATAATACGATGTATTATACGATATCGCGAATATGAGACTAATATCCCGAAGCTGTATGTGTCAATATGATTAATTAGATAGAATCAAGTTACATGCAAATTCGGGGAGTGTTAAGTATTTAATACGTAACTCGTATTACACAAAGGCATCAATTATATCATAACCATTATTAGATAACATTAATTATTTTCCTGAAATGTTTTGTAATAAATTGTATAATAAATATCGTAATAATGATTAGACTATTAATTAAGGTTGGCTTAAAAACAACATGTATAATGTAATATTACATTAAGCAGTCTAATAAACATTTTTCTTAATCAATACACTATACATTGATAAATAAAAAAGATTAAAAGCTAAATTAAGATCAAATATAATTTGAAATTAAATATAATATTGGAATTAAAATTACGAAAGTTAAAACTTAACATCTACTTAAAATATGCTTCATATTGAAAAATAAGATCTCTATTACGTGAAATGGCAATATCATGCTTAATAAGGCCAAGGTTTTTGTCATAAGATTCTATAGACAATTTTATACTGAAATCTTGTGTCATAATGATCGCCTAGGGAAATTCGAGAAGATATTACAGCAGTGTAAGATTCACAGGACCTGAAAATCATAAATTCATTTGCGTATCTGCGTGTACTTGCATCTCATATTATTTGATTAATTAATCCTCGATAATCTTAGTATACAGGGTGTTTCAGAAATAAGTGGTCAAATTTTAAGAGCATATTTTATTCACTACAAGGATAAAAAAAAGCCATATAAACATGGGTTTGGAAACGCTTTCTTTCCAAATTATAAACATTTTTTATTTATAACAGACTTTAAGAAACTATAACAACATTTCATTATAGAAATTGTTAGAAATGATTTCCTTCCGCATGCATGCCTCGCATCGACGTCGCATGGATTGTCGAAGACGTTCAAAAATTCCTGAAGTATTTCGTATTTTGCCACGTACGAAGCAATAATACAATTTCGGAGTACTTCCGTAATAGTAACAGAAGTATCATAAATGAGAGTCTTAAGATGTCCCCATAAATAAAACTTCTTGTTTATTTCTAATAGAAAGTGAATAGAAGGACAATTCATGAAACGTCGATGCGAGTTGTCCGATGTAAATAAAAAATGTTTATAACTTGGAAAGGAAGCGTTTCTCTCCGGATCCATGTTTACATAACTTCTTTTCATCCTTATAGTGAATAGAATATGCTCTTAAAGTTTGGCCACTTATTTCTGAAACACTCTGTATATAAAATATGTAATTATATATAAAAATATAAAAATATTAATAATTAAATTTTTTTTTCTTCGATATT
>NW_021848957.1:148908-158143 GCF_003651465.1 Formica exsecta | reverse complement strand
CATATGTTAACAATGAAGAATAATTATTAATCTTTAATAAAAAATAAAATATTAGTTTAAGCATATTTCTATTTAACGTTATTTTTTTCGTTACTTCAACGATATATTTTTCTCATTAGAGCGCGTAAAATGTTTAATGCCTGCCCAAGTCTGTTCAATGAGACGCGTGCAACAAATTCGCATAATAATTATCGATCGACCGTTAATCCATCCTTTGTTTCTCCCCGCCGGGAGAAAACGAGCCGCCACAAAGCGGATCGCTTTAGTCGTCTTATACATCTCGTGGAAGTTAACAAACATTGTGTTCCTTATCTCTTCTCGGCACAATTAATGCGAGGAACCCTTTGCTCGCTCTCTCGTACCCGTCCTCCTCTTTCTTCCTTCTCTACTTCTTCGTTTTACCCGTACGTACCGTTCTCACTATTTCCCCTTACCCTTCCCCGCTTCCCTCCAACCTCTTTCACCTTTTACCCCCGGCGCCTTTGGTGCTTTCCTTAACGCGGTATTACTTATGTAGATGAGCCTCGCAATTCCTATACATTATTTGCGAAGAGAGCCCAGCCTCGAAGGGCGGCAAAACGGACTCGAATGAACGGAGAACGGCGGAGAGGGGGGAGGGGGAGTGAGACGGAAAGGAAAGGAGAAGAGAAGAGGGGGAGGAAGTAAAAGGATCTGAAACTTTCAAGATTGCGGAGTCGACGCTGTGCAAATTCCGATTCGTATCGTGGAGAACACAGAGAAATTGATAGACTTTATCATTCTTATAATCGGATCTTTTTTTAATCCAGATACGTGTCGTTGAATGACATTATTCGCTGATAACTAAATGACGTAATGTAACTCATTAGCGTAGTCGCTGTTAAATCGTTAACGTAAAATGTCATATGTCACGGAATAATCTTATTCCGTTTTATCGCAATTCATTAAAAGTATTTTGAATACGTTATTCTCTCTTTTTCTCTATTTATACTCATTGCATCTAATAAAAATGAAAATATACACTGTGTGTAAATCTCTGTGTTATTCAAAGTACAGTTTGACAAAAATAAATTCTCCGTTCTCGGCATAAATCTAATGCAGATTTACAGTACCGGTCAAAAGTATTGCATCACTCCCAAAAAAATACAGAAAACGTAAGTAAATAATCAAGTTTTATATTTTTTTTTCCCTAGAGCTATTTTGATCATGTTCGTAAAATTATTAAAGCATAAAATAACAGTAATAAACTGTAATTTGGTAATATTTATATATGTTTTTATATATTTTAAAGTAACGACTTTCCTGTTTCTCTAAATGATATAATACTTTTGACCGGTAGTGTATTATGAAAATTATAGCTCTGAAGCGCATCATAAAATATCTCGAAGATTCATGTTACACGTCGGAAATCCCGAGGTCACTCATACTCCTGTATAATCTCTACCGAGGTGACAGTTCGGTTACAAACCAGTAGGAGATGTGATATTTTTATCGAGTCGTATATCGAAATGTAAATTTAGTTTGTAGCGGTCGAGATACGATGTATCTACTTTACAGCCAATTTTAGTAGGGATATCTTTGCACTTAACGTCACAGCGTGCAGTCGGGCCTCTTCTCTTTGTCGATCTCACGCCGCATGCGTTTCGTGAGCTCCACGTGAGCGCGAAAAGGGAGAATCTCTTGGTACTTTGTTGTACGACTTTATAGTCGCACAGTCGTATAACTAAGAGGACAGTGATGACTCGTAAGGCAAACGTTCTTGTCGCGTCAACCTCAACGTTCCCCTCCGCATTAAATCGATTATGTACATTGCTGGATTTACATGACCCTGTATATTTGTATTTCACTTGAAAAGCGGTTTTCATATGACACAGCGCAGAGGAGCGATTTTGCAATTACTATCCTTTAATTAGAGAATCTCTTTTTATTGTATATACACGTTGTTTCAAAAATTGGTGGCCAAACTTTAAGAGCATATTCTACTCGGTATAAGGATGAACAGAAGTTATGTAAACATGGGTCCGGAAACGCTTCCTTTCCAAGTTATAAACATTTTTTATTTATAAGAGACTTTAAGAATATTTGAAACTGTAAGAACATTTCATTACAGAAATTGCTGGAAATAATTTTTTTCCGCATTAATGCATGCCTCGCATCGACGTCGCATGGATTGTCATTCAAAAATTCTTGGAGTATTTTGTATTTAGTCACACGAAGCGATAATACGATTTCGGAGTACTTCCACAGTAGCAACAGGAGTATCATAAATGAGAGTCTTAAGATGTCCCCATAAATAAAACTTCTTGTTTATTTCTAATAGAAAGTGAATAGAAGGACAATTCATGAAACGTCGATGCGAGTTGTCCGATGTAAATAAAAAATGTTTATAACTTGGAAAGGAAGCGTTTCTCTCCGGATCCATGTTTACATAACTTCTTTTCATCCTTATAGTGAATAGAATATGCTCTTAAAGTTTGGCCACTTATTTCTGAAACACTCTGTATATAAAATATGTAATTATATATAAAAATATAAAAATATTAATAATTAAATTTTTTTTTATTCGATATTTATTGTACAGTATTTAATATACAGAATAAGTCAACAGTAATCTAATCATTCAAATTTCTCTGATTTTGAATATTTTTCAAGAGCTCTTTTTTTATATTTTATACAAAATTTATTTGTAACAACTTATTCTTGTTCAAACATTTGAAAAAATATACAAAAAGTTTCTTCTTTCGTTAAATTTAATATCTAATATAATATTATTATATTAGATATCCAAAAAACAAAGAGAACAATCTATTATTTCCATTCAGATAGTTGCAAATTAAATATATTATAGAAGATAATAAGAAAGAGAAAGAAAGAGGGGCTAGAGGGGGAAGGAAGAGGGAGAAGGGAAGAGGAGAGAGAGGGAGGGAGGGGGAGAGGGGGAGAGGGGAGAGAAAAGGGGAAGTGTTGAATACGAGAATATCCAAATTATTATACAGAGTGGGCCAAAAGTCTGGATACAATCGAATATCTCGAAAACGGAGCCCGATAGACAAAAATGTTTCAGACAAAAGTTGCATGGTTTCGAGGAGACCACACGATAAAAATATGGACTTGACCTCGAGTGACCTTTTCAAGGTGAGGTCAATGTGATCGGTTTTCTTAAATAAAACCCCCTATTTTTTATTGCATATTCTTGCAGCTTATCTCGAGAGCTTTTTAAAATACTATAATAAAGTATTTTTTCATTAAGTATTTTTCGACTTATTTTATATCTTAATCTGATATATTTTGATATAAAAAACAAAATATCTCGTAAAACATTCAGTTTTCGATAATCTTACCGTAATATTTTTATGTATAGAATAATGAGACAAATCAATTAATATAAAAACTTCCACAGTAGCAACAGGAGTATCATAAATGAGAGTCTTAAGATGTCCCCATAAATAAAACTTCTTGTTTATTTCTAATAGAAAGTGAATAGAAGGACAATTCATGAAACGTCGATGCGAGTTGTCCGATGTAAATAAAAAATGTTTATAACTTGGAAAGGAAGCGTTTCTCTCCGGATCCATGTTTACATAACTTCTTTTCATCCTTATAGTGAATAGAATATGCTCTTAAAGTTTGGCCACTTATTTCTGAAACACTCTGTATATAAAATATGTAATTATATATAAAAATATAGAAATATTAATAATTAAATTTTTTTTTATTCGATATTTATTGTACAGTATTTAATATACAGAATAAGTCAACAGTAATCTAATCATTCAAATTTCTCTGATTTTGAATATTTTTCAAGAGCTCTTTTTTTATATTTTATACAATATTTATTTGTAACAACTTATTCTTGTTCAAACATTTGAAAAAATATACAAAAAGTTTCTTCTTTCGTTAAATTTAATATCTAATATAATATTATTATATTAGATATCCAAAAAACAAAGAGAACAATCTATTATTTCCATTCAGATAGTTGCAAATTAAATATATTATAGAAGATAATAAGAAAGAGAAAGAAAGAGGGGCTAGAGGGGGAAGGAAGAGGGAGAAGGGAAGAGGAGAGAGAGGGAGGGAGGGGGAGAGGGGGAGAGGGGAGAGAAAAGGAAAAAATACATTATAAATAATTACATATTTTTTCTTAAAAACAATTATTTTTTTTTATACTAATTGATTTATCTTATTATTCTGTACATAAGAGTATTACGGTAAGATTATGGAAAACTAAATATTTTACGAGATATTTTATTTTTTATATCAAAATATGTCAGATTAAAATATAAAATAACTCGAAAAGTACTTAATGAAAAAATACTTTATTATAGTGTTTTGAAAAGCTTTCGAGATAAGCTACAAGAATATGCAATAAAAAATGGGAGTTTCCATCTAAGAAAACATCGATCACATTGAATTGGGCTTGAAAAGGTCATTCAAGGTCAAGTCCATATTTTCATCATGTGTCCCCCTGTGAATCATACAACTTTTGTCTAAAACATTTTTGTCTTAAACTTATAGATTTTAAGATATTTCAGTGGATACATTAAAATGGCCTGCCCTGTATAATACTCATAAAAGTCAGCGAGATCAATATTTCTTCACACTCTATTATTGATAAAATATTATTTTATATACTTCATCTTTTTTCGTTTACTTATTGTTAGAAATTCATATAAAGTAGATCAACCATATTAAATAAATAATATATTTTCCGAAAAAATACGAGTCTTAGAGATTATCTCCAGAATACATTAATTGAAGAAATAAAGACATTAAATGTGCGAGTAGAAGAGGAAAAATAATAAATGAAAAGAGCTTATTATATAAATTAAGGAGATCCTTAGGTGAACAAGAGGGAATTTTTTAGTATAAATAATGTGTCCAAAATATCTTTCCAACAAAAAATTTATATTTGGCAAGATTAAATTATATTAATTTTCAACTTACAGTCTTTGTAGCGAACATCGATGCGTTTTCGACCAAAACACATAAACTGCTGATTAATTATAAAAAGCTAATTAATTTATGCCCAGCTATATGAAATCCTATGACCGCCGGGTAAAATTAAACTTGTTGAACGCAGTACGAAATTGAATAAGTATATGATTTCGTGCACAATATTGTCGACAATCATCCACGTTATATACAAAAAGCCGACCATATCGGTGCATCAGTGGATATAGTGTAATATATATATGCATACATACATTTAAAATTGATTGAAATTATTTGAACATGAATAATTGAATACATTCAAAATTTCTGAATCTGGAGATACGGATATGATTTACGCAATCAATAAAATTTAATTCAAATTGGAATCCGATGAATGCCGACGCCATGCCATGTCAAATGAGATTTGGGTCCCTCATGACATATTAATAAATCTATAATCCGTGGAGTAAAAATTTCAGAATTTTCATGATGATATACGGATATTAGAAGCATTTCAGTATTAAAGGCAAGATATAGCAATAAGGATATAAAAGAAAATATGAAATAATTTCCGTCAAAATTCATTATTTCATTGCAGTTTGCTGAAAATAAGTCAACAATTTGCACTTTAATAAAATGTTGTCGGATATTTTTATTATAATTTAATATTTATAAATTTCGAGCAATATAAACAACAATCATATAAATTGTAATATGGAAAGACATGAATTTTCATGTTCGATTAAGCAGGCATTGATAAACGCAAAATAATTATTGCATGTTAGTTGTATAATGTCCTCACAACACATCATTGTTGTTGCTGATAATATTTATTCAATATCGCCTCATCAATTTCGATATATGTTTAATGTATCCATACCATTGTATTAATCTTATACGTTACAAACTAAACGCTGCTTACAATAGAGCAACGATAACAAACATCGAAATATATGCAGATTTATACAATATGCGTAATTCAACCACAATATCGACAAATACAGTAACGTCGCTAATACGAGGGAAAAATACACAAGCTAAAACAGAATTCTCATTACGGCAAACAAATACAAATCCTCCTTTTTGGCTGTTTAACAAAAAATAAATAAAAGTGTGTATTATTTCGACAAATGCATCAATCCATTTAAGAGCTAATAATAAAGCGATTACACACATAAAACGAGAAGTGCATTTAAATAAGTAGACAATTGTAGTTATACCGAGCTGTAAAATTAAAGCTACTAAAAATATTGTACATCTTTATCTCTTATTTCCAAGTTTGTCTGTAATATAGATTTTTCTTTTCAATAATAATAATTATAAACAATTGAAAGAGATAAAGTATTTTTTTAATACCTTCAAATAAAATTTTTTTAATAATTTTATTTTTTTAAGTGATCGTGCAACAACTCTAAGACACAGAGAAAATATTTCTCTTATGTATATAATAACAAAGCTATCTTCCGTGCTTCGTGTTCTGGAAATGAAATATATTGAAGATTCCTGTAGGAACTCGAGCGTGCATCTGAAGATCAGTTCAATCGAAACACCACAATATAATACCTACAAGTAAAAAGCCTAACATGTTATTGTCAGGGAATCTGATTATGAAAGAAGCAATCGAATGGAAGGCAAGCTTTTCAAAAAGCAAAGCGTATTATAAAAGAATAAAAAACAACTACATGCAGCATAGTTTCTATCATTTTATTATATTCTATTTGTATCTCTATTCTATGTTTTATTTTAATTATTTTATTACTAACAAATAAAGTTGTAACAAAAGAACTTAAAAAAAGGCAGAAATATATGTATGTATTGTACAGGATGTTTGTAAAGTAACTAATATACACCTATTGAAAAAAAAAACAAAAAACATTTAGTGAATATTATTAGCAAATTAGTCTTTCTTCATCAGAGACATATCACCAAGAAAATTCAAGAAAATTTTCATTAACAAGACGAATTAAGTCTTGTTTACATGCTCGTAGAGATCAGTTCCAACATTTTTTGGGGAAAAAGACTAATTTGCTAATAATGTTTTGCTTCCTCATAGAGGAAGCTTTGTTTTCGTGACAGAATTTTTTTTCGAGTTTTCTATGCCAATGTGTTTAGAATGTTCCAAAACGTCGAAAAATCATATTCCTAAAAAATGTATGTATGTATGTATGTATGTATGTATGTATGTATGTATGTATGTATGTATGTATGTATGTATGTATGTATGTATGTATGTATGTATGTATGTATGTATGTATGTATGTATGTATGTATGTATGTATGTATGTATGTATGTATGTATGTATGTATGTATGTATGTATGTATGTATGTATGTATGTATGTATGTATGTATGTATGTATGTATGTATGTGTGTATGTGTATGTGTGTATGTGTGTATGTGTGTATGATGTATGTACGCAATATATTTTACAACCTCTAACTTCCGCAATTTTTGAGATATCGGGTTAAATTTTTTTTACATGGATAGAGTATCATTCAAGGATGGTTGATATTGAATTTGGTGAGTATCGGTGAAAGGGTTTATTTTTTATAAAATTTTTAATTTTTTGGGAAATGTCTATATACATTGTAACTTTCGCAAATCTTGAGATATCGGATTAAATTTTTTTACATGAATAGAGTATTATTAAAGGATGGTTGGTACTGAATTTGGTGAGTATCGGTGAAAGGGTTCCTTTTTTACAAAATTTTGAATTTTTTGGGAAATGTCTGTATACGCTGTAACTTTCAGAAAATTTGAGATATCAAATTAAATTTTTTTACATGAATAGAGTATTATTAAAGGATGTTTGATGTTGAATTTAGTGAGGATCGGTGAAAGAAATTATTTTAATTTTTATTTCGCTCACAAAGCTTTCTCTATGAGGAAGCAAAAATTGAAAAATCCGCATGCTTAAAGCAGCTTAAGCATTGTAAGATAAAATGATGAGGAAGCAATGTGCAAGTTTCTAATTTGCACAACTCTACTTGTTTTTTTTTAATATTTGAAATAGGTGCATATGACATCGGTTACTTTCCAAACACCCTGTATAATCTGAAGAAATTAAAATAAATTTTTAGCAAATATGCAGATAAGAAAATTCAAATGATCTTGACATATGTTGTCAAAGTCTCGACCTTGAATAACGTCTAAAAAGTTTTAATCGTCGCCCGTTGTTTATTAAAAAAGCTATTAATAAATAAAGATTTATGCAAATAAAGACTTAAAGTTGATTGACAATAAAAAAATCATCATTAGCACAGTTTAAAAATTACTATCTACAGTCGTAGAAATATAAATCTTTGCATAGGGTGTTCAAAAAAATCAAAAATTAAAAAGTGAACATATAGGCGAAGATCATGGTTCCACATGGATTTATAACTTTTTTATTATAACTTATTATAACTTTTTACATGAAGCGAGATTTATATGTAGTGAAAAATAAATTTCTAACGTACGCAGAAAGTTACAAATCCATGTGGAACCATATAATAATTATAAATCTTGTCACAAACACTGATAGCTCCAGCAATATGGAATGAACTTTGCCTCGAGCTGCAAATCGATACTTTTTCTCGCTTACATCCATTTTTCAATTTTTGACATTTTTGAACACTCGATACAAAGATCTGTATATATGTTTGTCTAACAATGAGTTAGTTTGTGTATGGATAGTTGTTATAGATAGTATGTTTATAGCATGGATAGTAACATCCATGTAAAGTAAACAAATGTCAATATTCTTTTTTTACAACGCGAAGCGAGGTCCACCCCATGATTGTTGTGTGGATGGGGAAGTGTATGCGTGGATGCAGTGGGTTCCGCCCCCCCTCCCTGCAAGGGAGCTCCACTTCCGGAAGATGTAACCTAACCCAAACCTATTTCTGATTTAAAACTGAAATTAGATTTAGGTTAGGTTATATCTTCCGGAAGTGGAGACTCCCCGTAGGGGGGCGGAACCTGCGTCCATGCATATCCCAGCTAGCACAAGACACCCTCAGGATCATCCTGAATATATCCAGGACGGTTCAGGACATTTGTAGGACGTTTTAAGATATCATTATAAATATAGTTTATGAAAATTTAATACACATACATGATTACTTTCAGTTATGTAGGCTATTTAATATAATTTAGAACTCTTAAGTATTATAATAAGTATTAATGTCCTATAAATGTCCATTGGATAACCCCTGGATGTCTATAGAATATCTGTCCTGTCTATTATATTAGATGTCCTTTGGATTTCCAGAGGACATACATGTGTTATCTGGCAATTAATTGTTAACATTAATTTCGTTTAATATTAATAATTGAATTT
>NW_021848957.1:144245-148464 GCF_003651465.1 Formica exsecta | reverse complement strand
AGACATCCTGAGTATATCCCGGGATAAAATTTGGATATCCACAGGATATCCGTAATGTCCGTCCTGGATGTCCTTCGGATTTCCCGAGGATGTCACTCTATATCTAACCTTAACCCTTCTAAAACGTACATGGTGTCGTAAAATTATGTTCTATTCATTAAAGTTTCTTCATTAATAACTTTTTAATAAACTACGAGCGACGGCTATGACCTTTTGAATGTTGTTCAGAGTCATGACCTTGACAACATATGTCAAGGTCAAGGTCATCGGGACTGCCTCCCTTGATCGTCTTATTTACCGAAGTGAGGGATGTGGGGGGCATTGATTTAAAAGATATAACAAATTGAAGTTAGACATTAAAGTTTTTGTATGCTGTAATAATCTGTCATTTTTTTATTGAAAAAAGCTGTTTACGACATTTACGTGTGGGCAGGGGAGAGGCCCGCCTGCACCTCCACCCCGAAAAAATTCTAACTTAATCCAAATCTATTTTCAGTTTTAAAAGTAAAGATGAGTTAAATTAGAATTTTTTCGAAGCGAAGCCCCTCTCCCGCCCACGCATTCAATAAATAATATTTTTCAAGACAAGACTCAGAAATTCATGTAGTCGCATGTTAAAACCTGTTAACAAACTGCGATAAATAGATGAAACCGATTATTGACAAAATATCCATGACCGTGTATCTATCCCGTAAATGTAAACAAAAACTTTTTTCACGTCTACTCTACAACAAATACAACGTACAAAACTTTTACTTTTCCTAATGTTACTTTATAATATCTGAGAAAAAGCATTAAAACTGTGAAACTTTAATTTGTTATATCTTCTAAACCACTGCCGCCCCCACTTTTTTTATGCGAGGGATTACTCAGAAGAACTTCCCCTACAACATATTTAAGCAGCTTTTATGCAGTTTTACCTCATTATTATTATTGCAATCAATTAATTGCTAAATCACTTTAATTAAAGTAAGTGCTCTAAATGACTTCCGTGAGCAATAATATATGCTTCACAGTGTCTTATGATCGATAGACGATTGTTCAAATATCCCGACAATATTTAGTTTTGAAATTTTGAACAATACGGTCTTATAGAGGATCTATACATTTTTACAAATATTTAATTTGCAGTGCTTATTTTGGTAATAGTGCGTCCTAAAAGAAATTCATTACTAATATTTTAAGATGCATATAATTCAGCATGGAAGTTTTTCCGGAAACATGTCTCTATATAAACTTTTTTTATCCTCAGTCAATAGAATGCGCTATTAAAATTTGATCACATCTTTTATAAACACCTTGTACATGCTGAAAATGTGAAGAGCCTTGAGAAAAACATTTCTCGAGATGAAAATGTTGTGAGAACGTTCAATGCGAATTTTTTATCGCTCTTGTGAAATATAGATATCAGAATATCCCTTGAGATGTTATCCGTATAGTTTCCCTCTTTGCCCTCGCTCTTTTTTTTTTACATATTTGTATGTCCGATTCTACGTTGATTTACGTTCACATGACATACACGCAATGGTCATTACTTTTTTTGCAAGGTTTTACTTTTTGCCATCATTTATCTTTGTAACTAATTAAATTAAAATTCTATTAAAGTAAATTCCATTTGAAATTAATTAAAGGATGTAGTTCTATTAATCTTTTAATGTCACAAAATTTAGTTTGCGAAAAACATCCCTAAATTGGCAAGAGATTCTGATATTAAAAGGACATCCGGGTTTTGAGACACTTTATATTTACTGCATATATACAGTGTAGCATTTTAATCAATCCACTGGAATATTTCAAAGCCCTTAAATTTAAGACAAAAATGTTTCAAACAAAAGTTTTACGGTAACATTATCGAAAACTAAATATTTTGAAATTTTATTTTTTATATCAAAATATGTCAGATTTAGATATAAAAATAACAAAAAATATTTAATGAAAAAATACTTTATTATAGTGTTTTGAAAAGGTCTCAAGAAGGGTTATAAGAATGTATAATAAAAAATAAGGCGTTTCATTAAAAAAAAATAAAATTGGAATAACCCTCTGAATTTTGATCCAAGGTCAAATGAAGATGACCCCCTCAATATCAAACAACTTTTGTCTTAAACATTTTTGTCTTAAACTTAAGGGCTCTGAAATATTTCAATGGATTGATTAAAATGGTTTATCCTATATATAAAATTATAAAATATAATCATAAATATTTATATAATAACATCTTGTAATATAAATATTTTATTCGGTTTTAATTAATAAGAATAAGAGCGAATAATTTTTAGCATCAAAGCTTGAGTATCACTAGATGTCAGCTAGATGATCATCCTCAGATAAAAAAACTAATGACACATGTCAATGTCATGAAGTGAAATAAAAAATGTTTTAATAAGATAATACTGCATTCGCTATAAAGAAAAAAGCCTGCTATTTCTATAAGAATCAATTCTTAGGAGTCCACATTTTTGTTTCTTCGAATCTATATATATATTCATCAACTCATCAGTTAAATCACATAATCTCGTTTAATAATAACAAAATTAATTATCTGAAAAATTTCGATAGTCAACAGAAAGAAAGAGAGAGAGAGTGGAAAAGTCGCAAAACATAGAAAATATTAAGTAGCGCAGAGTCATGCGCACCATAAAAGAAACAGAACGCGTCGTGCGGTCAAGGATAAGGTCGTTCTATTTTCATGAAAAATCTCATCAACACGTTGAAATGCGATATCGTATCATTTGCAATTACTGGAACGTCATTCTATCTCTGGATTACATGAAAGCATATCAGTATTGTCTTTATAAATTTTCCGAGAAAAAACTTCCTTTAAATGAATATTATTATTTTACATAAAAAATACGACATAGCGTAATGTTTAATAATTCAATTAACGATTTTTTATGTAACAAAGTTATGCATTATTCTCAGACAATAAAAATGATTACATAAAATATAATGATATAGAATAAAATATATTATATAATATAAATGATAATATAAAATATAATAAAGATTTAAAAATGTCAAATAATAAAAATATTGAAGCACTTTCAACGTGTACGCTCTGCGTCATAGATATATTTGCAATGAAGCGCACATTACGTCCGATATATGTATACGTCAGATAAGTATCTATAAAAAAAGTATACAACATAACTTTTTCCACTTCTTGAGTTGACGCGGCAATATTGATTGCTTGTGTAAATACATATTTAAAGTAAATAAAAATTATTTGGCTGATACAGCTGTAAAAAATATTTTAAAATTTTGTTTTAAACGCATGCTAGGTTTGTGAAGACGCGTAGTCTCATCATTTTCGTTTGTATTAAATATTTATGCATAGCGGAATATACGAAATAATTTGATGGAAAAACTTAAAACCTACGTCGTTTTATACATAGTACATAGTACCGGATTTTATTCATATATATCTATAAAAATTTTCATGTATATCTTAAAAATTTTTAGAAGCAAATATAAGTTTACTTCTTTTCAGAATATCTCTAAAATACTTTCTCGACGGATAATATAATATTATATTTTTAAATAGACGATAATAAGTAAAGTTAAAAGTTAATAAAACATAAATAAATTTTTCATAAAATTAAAACTCATGAAGATAGTTACAAGTCATTTTTGTATTTAGTCAGTAACAGTAAAGCATTAATATGTATTTGTTATATTGAGAATATATATGCACACAGATAAACATAAACCAATATTCCAACTGGATGCTTCTGACAGATGAAATAAAACTATAACATTTTCTAGAAAAAGACCGCGATCGGAGCTCTGGAATTATGGATCTCGTATTTTTACGAGAGAGATCGCAAAAGTCAATATGAAATAGAGCTGTCCAACGCAAAATGAATAGTGAAACGCAGTTTTTAATACCACTCTCTGGCAGAGCGCAGAGCAAGCTATAAATAAAAATAAAAAATATTCTGTATAACTTGTACAGACGCAAATCATATTTTCAAGATTAAATAAAAAATACTATTTTATCTATATACTATATTTGATAAATATAGCGAATAGGGGACCCAGCCCCAATGACCTTAACCTTGACATATGTTGTCAAGGACATAATTCTGAGTAACATTTTCTTCTAATTTAATCGTCGCTCGTTGCTTATTAAAAAGTTATTAACAAAAAAAGTTTAAAATATATCAAAGTACATGCACGGACATGAAGCACGCACGCACGCACACACACAGACACACAC
>NW_021848957.1:133812-142943 GCF_003651465.1 Formica exsecta | reverse complement strand
ATTTACCCTTATATTTTATTTTTGAACACCCTATATACGCAAAAACGTGTTTATTTTAGTTTATATGTGTAGTATACGTAGGACTATTTCTGTAAACTAACTTAAATATCCAGTTTTTCATTGTCAGACTATGTATAAATCTTGATTTTTACAAATTTTTGTTTGTTAATAACTTTTTAATAAGCAACGATTAAATTAGAAGAAAAAGTTACTCAGAATTATGTCCTTGACAACATATGTCAAGGTCAAGGTCATTGGGGCTGGATCCCCTATTCGCTATATTTACCCTATATTTTATTCACTATACTATTATTTTTCTTAAATGTCCATTTTATATCAAGGAAAACAGTATTTCCAATATAAAAATGTATTTCAAGTAAAAAGCAAGCGTATGTAATCGAAAATCTCACATATCTTAATTATTAATTAAAAATCTCATATATCCTACTCGTTGAATGCATAATAGCATTATAAAAAATACGTAACAAATTCGAAAGGCAATAAAAATATTTCTGAATCACGAAAACTTCTTTTACCCATAGCTGTAATGAAAGAAAGAATAGCCTTTCCATCATGTTCACAAAAGAAAATTGCTTCGGTAGATTGCCATCTTAACATCGCAATAAATTTTACCAGACACTTTTTTCGTGCTCTGTTTATCAATTCTCTATTTTCTTTAATATATAACTATTCTTTAATGTATTTAGCTACCCGCTAGCTTATATGTGACAAATTCTATTATTATATTACGAACTAAAAATAAATAATGTTAGCCGTAATAAATTGCAATGATATTGCATAAATTAAGTAACAAAATAATTAGTCAAAGAGTACAAGAAAAAAAGAAAAGAAGAAGAGAGAAAGAGGAAAAAAAGAGTGAATAAGGAAACAAAACAAGAAGATAAAGAAATAAAGAGAGGAAGAGAAGACAAAAAAAGGAGGGAAGCCAAAAAAGAGAGATATAAAAAGATGAAGAAAAAAAGAGAGTAGAAGAGAAGAAAGAATGGTAAGGAGAAAAGACATGTGACATATCAAATCGATATACATATTAAATCCGGATTTCCAGCGATGTCAGATATCGCATTGCGAGTATTCGTCCGGAGGATTTAACTTATTTAGATTTACTATTATCTAAAATTAAGAATGTGTTCCAACACGCAAGCCCATTAAAAATTTCTTGTATAGCAGAAGATTTATTTCAATTATTATTAACGCCTAAATTTTGAGATATATTAAAATTTTTATATTTATATATACCATCATCATAACTAATTATTATAATTAATATAGATTTGTATTGTGTTAACTATGTTAATAAAAATAAATACTTGCACAAAATAGTTTCTATATATAATATAAACAACATATATTATGAAAATTAAATTAAATATTAAAAATAGAAATAGAATGCGTGTTTATAAATAATATAAAATCAAATTCTTTATTAATAGTAATCATTAAGTTTACAGCATATTTAATATTGGTCTTTTTTGACAAAATGCAGGAAATACAACGTAAAACTTAGAAGTTTAACAAATTACTGGAACTTGTAGCTCTAAACGCTAAAAGCTTCTATCGAGTTAATGGGTTCTCGACTGTTTGCTACTTCATTAATCTAAATAATGTATGAACGGCTATGGCGTTATTTCATTTTTCAATAAAAAAAGCGCTACAATGATTGACACATTGGCAATATCTTGAAACGCTTCATCATCCATTTAAAAATTGTGCTTATTTATTAGCAATTATTAGAACAAATGCGCTTCTAGATTTTTATTTCTTTGATAGAATTACAAATCTAGTTATATAACCTAAATACTCCTTTTTCTGTATAAAAAACTTAAAACTTATTTTATAAATTACTTTGAACTTTAAATCTCTTTCTTTATTATGGCAAGAACCGGGAGGGGGGGGGGCTACACACGCCACAACGTTCGCACACAAAGGAAGAAACAAGCAGATAGATACATACAACAATGAGCGCATTCAGCGGATTCAACATAGCAATCGATGGGTAGCAATCAAACATAATTGGTTCTTACTTTTAGAACCAACAAATCAACGTCGAGTGTTGACAAGACGATGCTCAACTGTTGAATCTGCTGAATGCACCATCTGTCAAAACAGCGAAATCTTATTTTTCACTTTATATCTCTAATTCTCTAGCAATATTTCAATCAATACATCAATAGATTAACTTCCGAATAAACTAATTACATGAAAACCCAACATTTCCGTGTAATCTTTATTATTGTCGTATAATTAGTTTTTTAGTATTCTTTTTATGCAATTGTCTCCTCCTCTAAGCTACTTTAAACATAATGTAAAGAGGATTTAATGATTGTAGGATCAAATGGGATAAAGACTGACGAAAGCTATCTTTCTGTTCTTCTACAAAAAATCTATTGTTAAGGGAAAAAAGGCTTTTTAATAGGATTGAAAAGATTTAAACTTGATAAAAACCAAATCCGATTATGAATCATATAAAGTGACTTATAATCAAAAAAAATCACATACGAGTACATTGAGTACATAATGTCTCAAACATTTGTATCCCGATTCTGTTCTGGCTCTATTAACTAGTTCAAGGCAAGTTCACGATACGTTAATTTTATGACGGACGCATTGTGAAACGATAAATGCAAATTAAAGTCGATGAAATCACAAGTTGCATTCACATATAACCGTATAACTTTTATCAATAATAATGTTAGATAAATACATTGCATTGATATTATTAAAAAGCCTTAGTAATAGCTTTTCAATTATATAGCTTACTTGAATTTAGCGTCCAAGTAGATTTAGAAAATAGAGTGCATTCTTTTAGAGCTTGAATCAAATTACTGAATGAAAAAAAATCAATACGAGATTGCAATCGGATAAAGTGCCCTCGCAAATGATGATAGAATGTGGTTAAACAAATAATATCGCAATAGAGTTGTACATATATATGTAATGCACATCGAGATATCGCGAGATGCGAGCCTCTCGATAATATGTATTAAAATGTAACATGCGTCGTTCCCAATCCATTTATCAGGAAGGGCGTCCCGTGAATTCCGGTTCGATATGAAGCGCGTTTATCGATTCACGTTACGATTGCACGTCATTTGGACGTGAAACAATGAATTTCCGACAATGCATGGAAATCGACCTCTATGACGTTAGCGCGGATCATTCTCAGAATTATGTCAAAATTGTGAAAATAGACAGGTGAGCTTCACAGAGATTGGACATCGACAATTCATACGATGATGATTCAAAGATGACACATTTAACTTTACATCCATTGTGCGTCCGTCAAATGAGAGACAGGATGGCTGCTTTAACGATCATGCGAATCCTGAAAAATTTTACTGCTTCTAATTTTTCCTAGAATTTCAAATTCTATACGTCAGAGAGAACTCTGATTCATGCAAAACAAAGTATATTATGTAATACGAACATCAAGATAGCTCCATTTATCATTCTTACTGATCCTTTCCAGGTAGTTCCCTTTATAATCTGTATCTCTTTCATGAATCTATCCATGTAGCATACAATTTTGCCCTACGACATAAAATATATAAGCAATCATGAAAGATGTGAAGTGCAATTTGCATAATTTCACGGCACGTTTAAAATAAGAAGGATGCAAGATGGAAATTCACGATAAGAAGCGTCAAAGAAAATCATTTTCCCGGCGCGATAACCAGAGGTCGTTTCATTATAGTGTCGCATCCGCCACGATCTTGTTAAGATCGCAAGCAATATTTTTACCGAAAATCTCATTGTCGCCAAGGCTGCATGCGACGACGCTAGTCCCAGCTGTTTCATCGCGTTATATTGTCGCTTGAATAAACCATAATTTAACAGGGCCAATAGCGAGCATCAGCAAAATATGAAAACGGTCGGATGGGCGTGCGACAAGGGATTTGAAATATCGATCATTTGACAAGCCCACAGGGACACATCGGCAGTTTTTGACTCCTACGGGATTTAACTTTCATTTCCGATACACACCACAACCGCGAATCAAATTGCAGCTTTATTGTAAAACCGATGAACCTTTGGCCTCTTAAAGTTATAATTTCGCGCTTGACATGCTGTTACGTATGTGTCAATAAAAGGTGATAATTTATCAAAATCTGAATAATAGTTCCAAGGGATCCGCAAAATAATCAAATAACATTGGCATGTTACCACAAATAACCATCAATGTAGTTTATAATATCGTTCATTCGTTTTTGATACTTGAATGTATTAGATATGCATTCTATATTTTATACGATATAGGAAAACATGTTTGTTAAGTTTTTCTCGTTACAGATAGATATACATACATTATAGATATAGATATGTTATACAAAGTGTCTACTCCCTGGAAATACATGGAAAACCTGGAAATCTCTGAATTTTCTTTTGTATCTAGAAAAATCAGGAATTTTCTTATGGAATTTTATTGGAATTCGGCAAATTTAAAAAAAGATTTTCTCTTTGATAATTTTGCTCTTATATTGTGAGGAATCTACAATCTGACAAGTCACATTGTCAAAATTACGTGTTTAAAATATTTCATAAATATACAGGGTGTTCCCGGGTTAATTGGCCAAACTTGAAATATGAATTTAGGACCTTAAAACAAGACAAAAAATTCCGGTAAATATAGTGAATAGGGGACCCAGCCCCAATGACCTTGACCTTGACATATGTTATCAAGGACATAATTCTGAGTAACTTTTTCTTCTAATTTAATCGTCGCTCGTTGCTTATTAAAAAGTTATTAACAAACAAAGCTCATTATTTAAAAAAAAACATCAATACGCTTATCAAAAGTATAGAGTCTTTTAAATAAAAATTCAGCAATATAATGTTGATAATGATATTCTCGAGTACCGAAACGTGGAAGATTAGCACGCATTTCTCTCCATAATCTCTCAATGTTTTGTGTATGAACTTTAATATTAGGATCCACAAAATTTTCAGAGTGGTTTACTGTTTGATGTGTAACATCAATGTGTATGTACACGTGAAAGTTGAAAATATATATCTTGAAAATGTATTTTTGTTTTGTCCGGTTAGATTTTGTTTCCAAAGACGAAATGTTCAGTAGTTTAGATTTCTGGATTTGGCAACCCTAGTCCGTGCATGTACTTTGGTATATTTCAAACTTTTTTTGTTAATAACTTTTTAATAAGCAACGAGCGACGATTAAATTAGAAGAAAAAGTTACTCAGAATTATGTCCTTGACAACATATGTCAAGGTCAAGGTCATTAGGGCTGGGTCCCCTATTCGCTATATTTACCACTAAATTTTTTTTTTCAGCAACTAGCCTCATTTTTCATAGTTTAAGGTCCATTAAAGACTACTAATGGTCAGTAAAATTCTTTTTACTCTGTTTTTTTGTAGGAAGACGAATCCAAAAAAGTACCCGGTTTTACCCTACTTTCTCCTATACAAAATCTCAGCACAATTCTCTTCACAGTTTGAAAATTATTTAAGTTTAAAGTTTGTATTGAATTTTATGAAAATAGCGTATTGTAAGCTTTATTGACAAATGTTGACAAGAAACATTGCTAGCAAAATATAAATTTTTACATGTATTAACAAAACTCTAATAATTCTAATAACATTTGTATAAAACTTAATTTAGATCCACTTACTCGTTGAAAAGTTATTTAATAAAAATTGTAGCAAAATACTTATAGTAACACAAAATCTTCGTGTAAATTACATATTTTTTTTGTTGTCTTGCAGTTGATTTCAGGGGATATTCACGATCAAAAGTTTTTGTCATAAATTAGGAAAAATATTAATTACAATTATTTTCTTTTATAAAGACATTAGAAACATATTATTTAGTGATACTTTATAATTCTTTTTATAATCTAAATTTATTTATTTGATTGTTCAAACAGTATAAATGTAAGAAATATATCTTTTTTTTAATTTCAACAGCTTTTTGTTTCTATTGTACAGCCAAAACATCCTTACCAAAATATAAAACATGTAGTTCATACTTTTTATTGTAATTTTCAGTAAAAAAAAAATAAAAATGTTATAGAAATGAAAAATGTTTATATTACGAAAGCTAATTAGTTTTTTTTCAAAACATTTGCAAATCTAACACTTGAAACTTAAATGTCTCTGTGTTTTTCCTTCGTATGAGTGAAAAGCAGTAGAAAACGCATACAATGAAAAATTTTACTTCAGAAAATTGCTCCAAAAAAATCTTCAAAAAAATTCTCTTTGCCTGGAATTTTGAGTAAAAATACTTGGAGGATCAGGGAATTTTTTCACAAGATTTGAGTAAATACCCTTATACCTTATTGTAACAAAATTTCTCCTGACAACATTCTACTTTTAGTCTTCATATAAATCCGTTTCTTTGGCATATAATCCGTTAAATGTCGTATCATATCTGATACGTGTATATATAAATAGCCTCTCTTAGCACGATCACTCTGCTATATCGATAGCATGGTGCACATTTCCATCGAACAAAAAGTTTATTTCTTCCGCTCCGCGCTTTGATTTCGGCCTTCGCGGCCGAACTATAGGCAGACATATATACGGCGGCGTTTGTTTTCGTGTTGCACCTGGCCGCAACGCCATGCATTGCTCGTAAAACGGCGCCCGATAATAGGCGCGCGCTGGTGCGAGACGACTGACATTAATATCTCGATGCATGCTGGAATTCGAAAGTGAGCATAGAGAAAGGCAAGCGATTGCACTCCGCATTGTCCTAGTTGCATTCAGTTTGGAAACTGCGATTGATAGAACTGCTACTGTGGTAACTCAATCATGCATTTTGTACTGTGTATATTTTAATAATCGCGCAAAATATAAAAAATGTATCTTAATCTAGACGTATCATGCATATCGAGAATATCGTTTTCACATGAGCAATATATAATTTGCATTTTCATATAACTATGTCTGTCATAATATCTATATGTGATCTTGAATGAATATGTCACATATCACGTATATCGGGAATATCGTTTTCACGTGAGCAATATATAATTTGCATTTTCATATAACTATGTCCGTCATAATATCTATATATGATCTTGAATGAATATGTCATAAAAATATATTTATATATATTTATATATTATTTATTAATATTTTTTAATATATATATTTTAACAGATAAAGAACTACACATATATTTTGTTAATTAATTAACAGATTTATTAGGAATTTATTTTTTATTTTAAATGCAAGCATGTGTGCGTGCACACATATATATCTCTGTGTGTGAAATAAATTTAATAAATATATTAATTGAAGTATATAGACAATAATAAAGTTACATTGTTGCTTTTTTAAATGTGTTTATGTAAAATTAAGAATGTCCAAAACCTACTTACTGCATTGAAAAATCGATTTGTTCATGAAGAAATGAATATGATAAAATACTGAGATATATTCTCCTCTCTGTGATGGTTTTTGATAAAACATTTAACATTTTTTAATAATGAAATGTCTGTCAGATTCTGCAGATTTCGTTTGAGATTATTCCAACAAGTATTAATCCAAATGTTCGTTAAAATCTCTGTGCTACGCTTGTTATTTTACATGAAACAAGTCAAATATTTGCAATATACGCGATTAATCCGCCATGAATCCATTATAAAACGTATATAATACATGTTTATGCGATGTGCCAATTTCGACGTGCGCTTTAAAATGTTTATATACTCAGGAATTGTGCGCGATCTTAATATTAGATGTAACCTTTATTACTCTGCACAATATGCGCATTTCAAATATCCTTCATTGCACTGTGCTTTGTATGCTGCTAGAATCCTGAATCAATCCGAATATTTGCATGACACTAACAGAATCGCGAATTTATTACAGTTGAGTTATGATATCGAATATTAGCCATTAGCTGCTTTAAAAAATTCATGATGATATATCAAATATAAAAAAAATATTAAAAGTCATAAATAATCTTTTTTTTTAATCAGATTAATGGAATAATATAAACATAAAGAACATCTGGCTGGCAGCTAATATTAATTAAGTTAAAAGAATGTCGAGAAATTAATATCCATTATTTTAAAATCTTCCAATTATTTTTCTGGAATGTATGTAATGCAACATAGTCAAATATAAACAACTGTGATGAAAAAAACGGCGTTACAATATTTTACTTGTATTCTAGTATTCTTGCATCTTAGTAAAAAAAAATCGTTCGATCATTTAAAACAATATTTTAGTATGAGATTTTAATTCATTATAAATTATTAACTTTTAATTTTTCACTTTAATTATCCTAACAATTCATCTTCAAATTAATATCAAGGTAAAATTTAATTAATGTTTCATTTAAACGTGTAACATACGAGGACTGACAATTAAGTTCGTAGAAAATATTTATTACAATTACAGAACACATTTATTCGTTATCTAATACACGGTCCCTTTTAAAATAGTCCCTTCTTAACGCAATGCACTTGGTCCAATGTTTTTTCTATTGCAGGAAGCAATCTTCAAAATCATTCTCCGTGAGGCTGTTTGAAACACGCGTCAACTATTCAACCTCCGCTCGTGACCTCCAATGACGATCCTTCATGTCTTTCTTGATCTTGGAGAATAAAAAGAAACGGAGGAGGTCAGATCAGGCCCCCTCTGACTTTTTTCTATTCCCCAAAATCAAGAAAAACATGAAGAATCGTCATTAGAGGTCACGCGCGGAGGTGGAATGGATGACGCGTGCTCTAAACAGTCTCACGGAGAATGATTTTGAAGACTGCTTCCTGCAATGGAAAAAACGTTGGACCAAGTGCATTGCTTTAGGAGGGGACTATTTTGAAAAGAACTGTGTATCAGATAACGAATCAGTGCAATGTTTTTTCCATTGCAGAAAGCAGTCTTCAAAATCATTCTCCGTGAGACTGTTTAGAGCACGCGTCATCCATTCCACCTCCGCTCGTGACCCCCAATGACGATTCTTCATGTCTTTCTTGATTTTGGGGAATAGAAAAAAGTCAGAGGGAGCCCGATCTGACCTCCTCTGTTTTTTTTTCTATTCTTCAAGATCAAGAAAGACATGAAGGATCGTCATTGGAGGTCACGAGCGGAGGTTGAATAGTTGACGCGTGTTTCAAACAGCCTCACGGAGAATGATTTTGAAGA
>NW_021848957.1:124148-131888 GCF_003651465.1 Formica exsecta | reverse complement strand
AAATAAAATAGGAAAAAAATGTTTTTTTTCTATCAAAGACAAAATTTGGTTCTGGATGACATCAAATTATTTATTATTTTTGATAGTAACATAGAAAACTTATTTCAAATAAAAGTTCTGACACATTTTCCTTGCTAAACATTATGCTCTTCAGAAAGTCTTTTTTTATTAAACGTATTTTGTGCATATGTTATATATTACTATGCTTTTTAAAATGTTTTTATTATTTGACTCGATTTGCTCGATCGTATTTTATTTGCTTTGAAACATTTCTGTTTCTTGGCTATCTATTGTAGATATGTCATTATACTTTTGAAATACATACATATGGACCAAGTGCATTGCTTTAGGAGGGGACTATTTTGAAAAGAACTGTGTATCAGATAACGAATCAGTGCAATGTTTTTTCCATTACAGAAAGCAGTCTTCAAAATCATTCTCTGTGAGGCTGTTTAGTGCACGCGTCATCCATTCCACCTCCATTCGTGACCCCCAATGACGATCTTTCATGCCTTTCTTGATTTTGGGAAATTTTCATTTAGGTCTATTCTATCAATGTGTCCGATTTTATTAATAACAAAATCACTGTCTTCAGTATGTTATAAATTAAATATATGTAATATTGAAAAATATATATCAAAGTTTTAAATGTAAGAATATTTTATATTTTAAGAAGCAGGTATACAAAAATCTCCTTTTTTTCAAATACAATATAAATTCTCAGCTTTCCTTCTCATCATTTATTAAATATACTTAATTAGCAAAGAATAATTATATGCTTCGCATGAAAAAACGTCAAGAAGTTTTGACAAAAGAGATCCACCGTAAGCTCAATAAAATGTGTATATAGGGGAAAGTAGGGTAAAACCGAGTAGGCGGGTCAAACCGGGTACATTTGTTTCTTCGTGATAAGTGCTACTATCTTTAGCTAACTCGTATTATTGATAAAAGGGACCGTATATTAGATAACGAATAAATGTGTTCTGTAATTGTAATAAATATTTTCTACGAACTTAATTGTCAGTCCTCGTATATACTTAATTTGCTTGACATTTTTAATTTCTCATGTTTTGTATTTTCGCAATTAAATATTCCAATTTTCGTAATTTTAATAGAAGTTAGCTGCAAATTTGAGATAAGAAATGTATTATTAAAATACATTTTCCGATATTGTCGGATAATACTGGTTGAAAATCTAAATACTGATTGAAAATATTTTTAAATTTTTCACGAAGCAGAAAAGATTATCTTGCACAACCCGAAACGATCATGGCAACCCATAATTAAAATAGGAAAAAATTATGAATCCAACGTAACTTACAATTAGTTACGGTACGAATCACGTATTTTAACTTATTAATTAAAGTGGTGCTTGTGCACCGCTTCGAATAATTTTGCATCAATTTTAGTTTTCATGCGAAAATATATCAAAAGTTAGCTTCCTAGTCAAAATTAAAGCACGTTAAAATATTTTGGAATGAATTTAAAAACAAAGGAAGAATTACCCAATTTTCAAGAAAATTGCGCTTTCTTATGCTATTTTTAAAGTATTTAATAAGTTACTCCCTTTTAGATAAAAAAAAGTGGCAAATGCAAATCAGAATATAAATGTAAGTATTTTACTGCAAAAGCATGACGTAGAAAGTTTGACGCACGTGTCAAACTTTTCCACTTCGAACAACCGCGAGAAATGTGGGAGGAATAAACAAGCCTGCACGATACTACTGTTGGCAAACGAAATGTCAACAATCGAGATTGCTTCTTCGTAATCCAGGCGCCAATGTTAATGGTGTTGCAATAGTAAATATCGCAGTTTCTAGATATGTATTTATATGTCTCTTCAAGATATTGTCAGAAAATTACAAAATTAAATTTAACTCTTCTATTTGTTTGTGTTAAAAATAAATGCAATCCTTTTATAAGTAACACGACTCGTTTCTTTTATATTCCAGAAAAGTCGATACAAGCCCGGACCACATATCGGATTCTCCATTCAGTAGTCAAAGGTAATGTTATAAAATGTCGATTACAAACAAGAATTGAAATTAATTGTAAATTGTAATCGTACATATATGTATACATAAATATTTTTGTTTTACAATTTTTTTATATCCCATTTTTTTATTACTAAATAAAAATTATAAGATATAAAAAAATATTTTAGCATATTGTATCATATTTGGTATAAAATTTATATGCTTTGTATAATTTATAAATAATTATATAAATATTATAATTTTGACACATTACAATTTTCTTTCTTAAATATAATAGAAAATAATTATTAAAGAAATTATTAAAGAAATTATTTTATCTTTCAGTTACGTAGTTTAAATTTAATGTTTTAATATATCATGTATTTAATACATCGTGTCAGCGTGACGAAAATAACTACTGTCAATAACGTAAGGGACGTAAGCATCCAAATTCATAATGTTGAGATCCATTAAAACACTCATTATGATCATTTGCGTCGTTTATAGTTTTAATACTGTTAACTATAGCAAAAAAAATTAATGTGACTCGAAATATGCTCATGTATCATGTTTGTACAGTGTCATTAAAAGCTGGGAAATAGAATAATTAAAATCGTGAGAAAACCGTGACCCGATTATTCTGTATGTATCCATAATCAGAGCTCGAGGAGAAAAGAAAAAGTATTATTGGATCTCTACAGTTGAAGTAGTTCGTAGGAAGAAAATCTAGAGAGAGAGATGATATTTATACAGTGAATTTATATCGTGGCAAAAATTTCTTAAAATAATGTTCGTTTATACACTAATGAAAATAGCACACAATAATAAAATAGTACAAAATCCGAATGCAAAAGAATTTTAATGTTAGATTATAGGCATATCCCTATATAATATATATTGTCAAGGATTTTTATACAAAGTCGCTCCGTTTACAGTGAATATAACGTTTCTTCGATATATGAACCATAGATAATTACGTTTAAAAATATTTGCTGAAATGCATAAAATATCGATATGTTGAATTTCTAATCCCAAGGAAAATACATCGACTTATATATGCAATTCCGCCCTTTTAAATTAAATGATCATTTTAGTGCAGATAAATATTGATGATACCGAAAATAAACTTTTTATACAAAACATTTGAGAGAAGTTCAAAATTTTCGGGCCAAAAAAGATCGATATCGCGGCAACAGTCGAGTCGTTATGGACTTTTTCTACACAGAATATCTGCTTCCGTAAATGCAGCAATGCATTCTGTACATGTTAAAGAGTACATCGTATTAGCTTTGATCATCACTTTGAACACCGGAATATACAGCCGCCGTGTTTGTTACTTTCCTTGTGTTGGGGCAAAACCAGGTACCTATACATCTCATGTAATGAAAAGAGGAAGAACTATTATCCTGACTTTGTCTCCCTACAAAAAGCAATTGGAAATGAGAACTACTACTTAGAAAAAGAAATCACTAAAAAAAAGCTTTTTGAGATTCCTAAAGTTAAAAAATTAAATAAGAAGGTCCTGCAGCAATGTAAAAGAAGAGGATATCTTTATTTGTGATTTTTGTCAATAGAATACATCTTTGTATTGTATTTTGATTAAAATAAATCTAGATTTCGTAATTGCATGATGTTTTACATGTTTTCAAATAGGTATCCGGTTTTACCGGATTTAGGGCAAAACCGGATATTTTGACTTTTCTAAAAAAATCTTATTATCCTTGGTAACCAAATATTTTTTTCTGCAACTAGCCTCATTTTCTCATAGTCTAAGGCCCATTAAAGACTACTAATGGTCAGCAAAATTTTTTTACTCTCTGATTTCTTGTAGGAAGACAAATCTCTAAAATATAATCTATTGAAGTTTATATTTAAATCGGGCACGAACTTATGCAATCACCTGATATATACATATGTATAATTAGTTTACATCCCCCAATCGCATGTATTAATATATCGACTATTAACGTTAATTTTTAATTCTATCTTTCAATATCTCTAACAATAATTATAAAAATTTTAATTACACAATTTTAATAATATAAAATTCTTGATTCTTTTTAAATTTATTTTTCGATATTTTTATTTTATGTGCGAGAAAAATATTTGTGCTGAGAAAGAAGTTATTAAAAACTAAAATGTGATACAATTTCAGACAAAGCGATATACAATATACGATTTATTACTTATATTTTACTTTGGGTTCAACCTTAGGTTAGCAGAGACTAATTAAGCCAAAGCTGCCGTTTTCGAAGGTATATTGATGCAATCATAATGACATTGAGCTATTATCAATTAATCGTATGGAGTTGAGATTTAATCCTTATTAATTGATTATAATGGCGTTCGAAGTAAACATTTTAATTAATATCCTTAAAAATCCTTATAAACCTTATAACTAGTATCAAATAATCGCTACTAAATTCATTACGGCTAATTTTATTACAAATGTCATATGTTAAATATCGTTAAGCACTTCGAATACGTCAAATACATCTAAATATATTTGCGTATTAAATGCATACGATTACGGGCGAATAATTTCAAGAGAATACGAAAATCATTTATTTTAATTATAGTTTACAAGTGATTATTCGAATAAATTTGTTCATAATCAATAATTCCAGTTAATTGTCGCGTACTAAATAGAAATAATAGGCTAATAGAATTATTATATCACTTCGTGAAAAAGCTCCGGGATCAAATACAAAAGCATATCTTAATTAGTAATAATGCAATCGACTGCGTTTAAATAAATATATTTGCCCGATGTATTTGCAAATGTATTTAACAATGCGTGCTATTATAAATAAATGTAGTTGGTGTCGAATAGAACAGACAGACAAAACCTCGACGAAATTGATAGCTCGCTTGATAAATAATAAATGGAATACAACGTAATAAAACTCTATGCTATTTTGAATTCCAATTAACTGTAACAATTCTGGAATCAAAAAATAAAAGGGATTTCAACACAAAATGAATTAGCTAATAGATGGTCTTACAATTAGATAAGTACAATGACTCCCCTTTTTTCTCGATATCACTAAGATAATTAACTTTACCAAAAGTTTTATTAGATTATTGAATCGTGATACTATTATATCATATTTGTAGTTGAATTTATACTTTAAGTTGTGATATTTTACAAAATATACATATAACAAATATAAATTATATAGTAGTATAAGTTATATATTAAACATTGTTTATATATAAATTTATATATATTCTCATCATTAAACATTCAAGCTTTAAGTCCAATAAATAAGTTTGTAACGTATTTATATTCTATTCCCAGAAGATTTAAGTATTCTATTTCACAGAATGAAGCAGAAGGAATTGTACAAATTCTATTATTCTACAAAATACCATCCGTATATGATATCTACATATGCCCTTTAAGTTAATATTCCTCTAACATAAAACATCTTTTCTGATCTACAGAGTATACAAGAAATCATCACCGAATAATAAATTGACACTTTACCTAGCCAGTAGGGACCTTATTGTCAGTGAAGCCAAAATCGACAAACTTCAAGGCGTTCTCTTGGTTGATCCCGACTACTTACAGGAAAAAAGGGTAAGGCACATAAAACGATATAAACAATTATTATTATTTAATATTTGTCTTGAAAAAATTTTATTCTTATTGCAATTGCTAGAACGTATGATCTCTTCAGCGATCGAACCAAAAAATTTTTCGGACTCGTAAATAATCCTGCTAAATTCTTATTCAGTAGAGATATAACGTCAAATATATTTGTTGTTATCAAATATAAAGCTTTACTTTCCTATAAAATGTTATTTAATCGGATACAATGAAAATTCGCCTGCGAATCGCGAACTATACATATTCTAATCGTTAGAATACAGGAAAAAAAATATGTACTAATAATAGAAGAAATATTAAATATGACGTTAAAATAATATTCAAATATTACATTTGTTTCCAAAATCTCGGCAAGTTTTTATATTTATTTCTTTTAGATTTTATACAAGATATAGGAGAAAGTTGGATAAAACCGGGTAGGCGGGTCAAACTGGGTACCCCTGTTTTTTCGTAATAAATGCTGATATTTATAGCTAACTTGTGTTATTAGTTGTAGATTGGCGCCATCATTATTTTAAAACAAACCGTGTCCCTGTGCACATGATATTTCTTTTTTAATAGAAGTTCAAAGTTTTTAGCCCCAAAAAGATCGATATCGAGGCAAGAATCGAGTCGTCGTGTACTTTTTCTATATAGAGCATCTGTTTCGGTAATTGCAGCATTGCATTCTGTACATATTAGAGAGTATATCATATTATTATTATAGTTTTGATCGTCACTTTGTCTGCCGGGATATACAATTGCCGTGTTTGTTACTTTCCTTGTGTTGGGGCAAAACCAGGTACCTATACATCTCATGTAATGAAAAGAGGAAGAACTGTTATCCTGACTTTGTCTCCCTACAAAAAGCAATTGGAAATGAAAACTACCACTCAGAAAAAGAAATTACTAAAAAAAAAGCTTTTTGAGACCCCTAAAATTAAAAAGTTAAATAAGGAAGTCCTGCAGCAATGTCGAACAAGAGGATACCTTTATTTGTGATTTTTGTCAATAGAATACATCTTCATATCGTATTTTGATTAAAATAAATCTATATTTTGTAATTGCACGGTGTTTTACATATTTTCAAATAGGTACCCGGTTTTACCCTACCGGTAGGGCAAAACTGGATATTTTGATTTCTCTAAAAAATCTTGTTATCCTTGGTAACCAAATATTTTTTTTTCAGCAACTAGCCTCATTTTCTCATAGTTTAAGGTCCACTAAAGACTACTAATAGTCAGTAAAATTCTTTTTACTCTGTTTTTTTTGTAGGAAGACAAATGCAAAAAAGTACCCGGTTTTAGCCTACTTTCCCCTATATATAATATATATTTGAATATATACATATATATACACATACGCACATAAAATTCTTGATGTATTCAATTTTTTTATACAACAACATATGACATAATTTAGTTTATTTTGTAATAATTAAAATTTGAAAGATATTTTTAAGATAAATAATAATATATTTTTGTATTAGAATAAAATCCACGTGTATTCCACACTGTGTCATTACAGATCACATTACAAATTAATTGCATTACATTAAATATAAATTGAAATGTAATTTTTGCAGGTTTTTGGACAAGTTACACTAACTTTCCGCTACGGAAGAGAAGACGAGGAAGTAATGGGCCTAAAATTTTGCAACGAAGCAGTCATGTGTTTGGCCCAATTGTATCCACCATATGCGGGATCTGATCATCAGGAAAGCATAACGGCATTACAGGTTGGTAAGCAACATATTATAATAAAAATAGAATATTAATATTATTAATTAGAGTAATATATTTGCGATATTTCTGAAAAATTGTATTGTCATTAAATATTATTTCTATATAATAACAAATTTTATTAAATTTGTCACTTTGTGATGCATTCTATAAAATCTCGCGTTTTTAGATTTGATGGAGTAAATATATTAACGGGCGCTCACTTTAGATATCTCTCTATAAAATTAACACCTATTTCTCAAAACCCTATTTTCAAACATTTGAAAAAAATGAAGTACAATTAAAGTAATTTGTGGACCAATTTATGTGGCTATTATTAATCTAACAATACGGTTTTACTCTAAATTTTTGTTTTTTATAAAACAAAAATTTATAATAAATAGATTTATTGTTAAAATATTTACATTTATTTTAAATACATATTACAATT
>NW_021848957.1:102031-122760 GCF_003651465.1 Formica exsecta | reverse complement strand
TATTACAATTATTATAAATTTAAATTATAAAACTTATAAAACTTATATTTCTTAATTCCTACTGATAAAAAATATGTTAATATATATTAATACAAATATGTTATTTACTAATTATGATACTTCTTATACATATTACAATTATTATAAATTTAAATCTATATTTTTATAAAACTTATATTTCTTAATTCCTACTGATAAAAAATATGTTAATATATATTAATACAAATATGTTATTTACTAATTATTTTATGTTGGATACTTCTTCACTTATTAATATGTAATTTATATTTGATTATGCATATACACGAATAAAAAACCGGCTGATAAGAGCCAGGCACGGAAAATGCAAAGTGCAAAAATAATTGTCTTCAAAAGAAATTAATTAAATAATTGATAATTAAAAATAATTGATAATCAATTAATGATTAATAATAAACCATTGAATTAAAAACAAATTAAAATTATCAAAATTAATACTATTAATAAATGTAGTATTATTGAGTTATTTATTTAGCATTAAATTGATGATGCATAAGAAAATCAAATAAAATAAATTGTAAACGCGGTTTCAACAATAAAATCCTCGTAGTCTTCGATAATCCATCATAACGCTTTCCGAAAACTTATCTGGAGCTTTAGAGCTCCTTGAGAAACAGTCCGAATTTTATTAATTATAAAATTCAAAGATGGGATTCAAATTCAAAATTCTGAAAATGGGATGTTAAATTTATTCGTAAATGTATCTGAATTACATTTCCAAACGAAACTATATATAAAAAAATCTATCCTAATTAGATCTCCTACATTTAAATCTCCAGACATTTAAAATTAATGTGACATTAAAAAATAAATATCTGAATTCTGCCTCTTAATAACAGCACATTGAAATTATATGATCAGCGAAAATAGATCCTTTGATTATTCCTTATCAATAAAAAGACACATGTCATGTCTATGTCAACTTTGTGGATAAGGGGTTTTTGACGAAGGTAGGTATTGAGGGAAACTAAAAGTCTTTGCAAAGATGGAGACGTAAATGTCAGAACCCTGTGAAAGATTCAAGAAAAGATCAACCAGCGAGAATATTCCTTGACAGATTTTTTAACATAAAAGGACGTCCATCGAAGAATCAGAGAAAATAAGATTTTAATTCGTCAGATTTAGTCTCTTTCTAAGTTATTATATATTAAAAATTAAAGCAAAAAAAATTAACATGTGATCAACAAAATGAATATGTATGTTAAAAATATAAACTAGAATGAAAAAGTTTCTTTATAATCACCATGTCACACATATACAGGGTGTCCTAGACCACCTGTACACCCCATTTCTTTCAAAAACTAAGCATTTTAGAGAGAAAAACGTTTTGAACAAAAATTGTATGGTTTTGAGGGGAACATAAGGTGGTGTCATTGGTTTGACCTTGGATAGCATCGTTAAGGTCAAGTCAAGGACACCTTTAATTTCTTAAATGGAATCCCCTATTTTTATTGCATATTCTTATAGCTTATCCCGAGAGCTTTCCAAAACACTATAATAAAGTATTTATTCATTAACTACTTTTTGAGTTATTTTATATTTTAATCTGACATATTTTGATATAAAAAATAAAATATCTCGTAAAATATTTAGTTCTCGATAATCTTACCGTAATACTTTTATGTACAGAATAATAACACAAATCAATCAGTGTAAAGAAAAAACCAAATAATTGTTTAAAAAAATACATTATAAATAATTACATACTTTTTCTTAAAAACAATTATTTTTTTTACACTAATTGATTTGTCTCATTATTCTATACATAAAAGTATTACGGTAAGATTATCAAAAACTAAATATTTTACGAGATATTTTAATTTTTATATCAAAATATGTCAGATTAAAATATAAAAAAACTCAAAAAGTATTTAATAAAAAAATACTTTATTATAGTATTTTGGAAAGCTCTCGGGATAAGCAATAAGAATATGCAATAAAAAATAGGGAATTCCATTTAAGAAATTAAAGGTGTCCTTGACTTGACCTTAACGATGCCATCCAAGGTCAAACCAATGACACCATCTTATGTTCCCCTCAAAACCATACAATTTTTGTTCAAAACGTTTTTCTCTAAAATGCTTAATTTTTGAAAGAAAAGAGGTGTACGGGTGGTCAAGGACATTCTGTATATATGTATATGTATATGTGTATATATATGTATATATATACCCAGATAGCCAAGTCTGTTCGAACAGATTTTGCCAAACGTCTGCTACAAATTTTTGTCAGCAGAAAGATTCCAGATTGTATACAAAGTCTGTTATATCAAATAATAATAGCAGAATGTCAGCAGAAATGTTACAAAACGTGCTGACATAATTTGACAGCAGATCAGTAGCAGAAACCGAGCAGGATTTGCATAGAATTATTATAGCAGATAGCCAGCAAAAACAGAGCAGAATCTGCACAACGCAATTTGATGTCAAATTGATAGCAGAAATCAAGCAGGATCTGCGCGCCCGCAATCTTTTTTTATCAAAATATGTCAGATTAAAATATAAAATAATTCAAAAAGTACTTAATGAAAAAATACTTTATTATAGTGTTTTGAAAAGCTCTCGAGATAAGCTACAAGAATATGCAATAAAAAGTAGGCAGTTCCATTTAAAAAATTAAAGGTGACCTTCACGTGACCTTAACAATGCCATCCAAGTTCAAACCAATGACACCATCTTATGTTCCCCTCAAAACCATACAATTTTTGTTCAAAACATTTTTCTCTAAAATGCTTAGTTTTTGAAAGAAAAGGGGTGTACGGGTGGTCTGGGACACCCTGTATAATAGCAGAAGCAATATCCAGAAAAATTTTGATGATCATAACTTTAATAGAGATAAAGCAATATTCCAACATAAATATATTAATATGCCGATATGGAGTTCCTCTTTAAATAATTG
Source organism: Formica exsecta (assembly GCF_003651465.1). Taxonomy (NCBI): domain Eukaryota; kingdom Metazoa; phylum Arthropoda; class Insecta; order Hymenoptera; family Formicidae; genus Formica; species Formica exsecta. The sequence continues at coordinate 119,823 of NW_021848957.1, read as the reverse complement.
AACCTGAGCTTGTTCCACGCAGTGAGATAATTACTAGCATGTTCCTTTATTATAGCATGTAATTAACGAATTAAAAGCAAAAAATATACAGAATTAAAACATTCAATAAAGAATAAGTTCGTGAATACACAATCAAAAAAAATCTGCATATAATAAATTATACAATTTTTAAGCATAAATATAGATTACCCCTGTTTTGCAGATATTTTCCGTACTTTTATATATATTAATTTTCAATGAATTATAATTAAAAAAAATAATTTAACAAAAGTTTGCCTCAGCGAATCATGTTAACCAGTATATTATATACTGATATAATATTATATATGCAATACATGTTTCGCAATATGAATCAAGAGATATAGTATTGTGTAAATTGTTTCGCGTCAAATTACGCACAGCAACAACGAGACAAATCATGTGTTTACAAGAGCTGTATGATAAGTACCCGTGTTTAATGACTGATAGCGCCACTGACTCAAAATCTGTATACCATTGTTTAACGCCATCTTTCGAACGACGCCTGTCAAAATTTCAGACAGATTTATCGAGTAATTTTGTTTTGAAAGCTGTTAAAAGTGGGCAAGTTTGTGTTTGTTTGCAACCATGGAAAAAGAGCAATATCGGTCAGTGATTTGATTCTGGTCGAATTACGCTACGAATTGCCTCATCCACTTTATTCTCCAGATTTGGCGCCCTGCGATTTCTTTTTGTTTCCAAACATGAAAAAGTGGCTTGGCGGAAAGCGGTTCACGTCAAACGAGGAGGGCATCGCCGAAACAGAGGCCTATTTTGCAGAGTTAGACAAATCACATTTTTTGAATGGCTTAAAAAAGTTGGAATATCACTGGACTATGTATCGAGCTGAAAGGAGACTATGTGGAGAAATAGATAAAAAAAAATTTTTTTTTAAATGCGTTTTCTTCCCTAACACGGGTACTTATCATACAGTCCTCGTATACGCGAGTCGCCCAATTGCGAGAATTTTAAATTATCGAATTTCAATATTAGCTGGGCCAATCGAGTTCTTATTAAACTTAATCGATAGCTTGGGTCTGAATAATATATAATAAGTGTCTTTATTATTATTCCACATATATCATGAATGGAGATATTATGATGCAAAATCCAAAGAAAATTTTGAAAATTTTCATTCATGTCAAAAATATGGGATAAACTGACGATTGAAAATTGACGTTAATTAAAAGTAATTAAATTTAATGCCAAAAAAAAACTTGGCACCATCATGTGGAATTATTTTCACGTATTTTAAATTGTATTTTAATTTACATTTTAAAGTTTTAGTACAATACCTGAAGATATATATTAATAATAATTTTTTATCAAAATTAGTAAAACATTATTATTTATGTTTATAGCAGCGCCAAATTCTTTTGCATTAAATTTAATTATTTTTCATTACTTTAATTGTATTAATTTATATGATATAATTTATTTATTAATATAAGTAAAATATACAATCATATTATATTTTATTTAATAAAACAATTTTAATTTAATATAATATTGAAACACATAATAATAATAAAAAAATAAAATTCTATAATATGTATATTTTTTATTCTCAATAGCACAGTTTTCTGATATCATTATTTTTGTAGAAAAAATAATAAAAATTTAACCGATAAAATATACACATTAAAGTAATATTTTTTTGTATAATAATTTCTTGAATGGACAGCTGAACATGGCGTCTTTTTTGAAATATACATTGAAGTACACACATACACAAAATAAATAGAATTAAAAAAGAGTTACCATTTTCTCAATACAAGTATTTTCGACAAACTTACTCAATCAATAAAAACAAAAAAAACAGAATTAAAAACTTTAGAAAAATTAAATATGCACCACGTGAACTATCGTGCAAAATACAATATTTAAAAAGAAAAAGAAAACATATTTTTTAATACCTTTGCGAAAGGAGAAGACACACATAAAAAAAAATCAAATTATATATATTTCTAAAAAAAATACGGTATTATCAGTTGTATACACATATATGTTTTAAGTACATAGTGTCAATCATATAAAGAAAAATGCTTTATTTTGATAATAAATAAGGCAAATATAATTTTAAACTATAATTAGTATTGAACATATCCAATTCTATCTAATCTTTATATATTGTACATAATATTAAAATATTCAATTTTCGTTCTCGCATAAAAAATTGAAATTATCTTAATTATATCCAATTTCTATAGACTTATGCAATTACAATAAATATGTACACTGTATTATCATTTAATTAAAGAAAATAAACCAAAGTTTATTCATTATTCTTGTGTGCATAGTAAACTAATATAATATCATATAGGTATATATATATTTTACTTAAATAATTGAAATTATTATAAAATATATATTTTTCTCTCTCCAATAGTAAGACAGCAGTGTATATTGTATGTGTTTCCAGTTTCTGCATTTTTAAGAAAATTCATAGTTGTTCACAATCGAAAGTAAATTATGACAAAATTGCATATTATCGATAATGTTGAAAGAATATTAGAATTGTTGAAAACAGATTTCGAAAAAGTGGAAAATACGCTGACCATGACCGAGGGAAATCTGAAATCCTCAGTAAAGTCTCGAGTACGCAGCAAAACCGTTCTCGCGGAAATACGTCCTTGACCCTGACCTAACGACAGAAGGTCTCACAGATCTTTCCATGGCAATTATTTATTGTGTCCTTCTTACGCAAGCATTTCATAGTGAGCATGATTCCAAAAAGCGGTACATACTTAATGCCTGTCATTTAATGTGCATAAATTGTATGAAGCGGCATTCAAAGATCGATCCAAAAATAAACGCGACTCACGCGAAAAATGTTTCATCTCGAGCGATGAATAAAAGCGTGTTTCAGATAAATGTCAAAAATATACGATCGGGTTCTTTACCTACTGCGCTACATCAGGAGAGTGCAATAAAATTTTGAAGATCGATTATCGATTATCGGGAGCGAGTATGTAACGTTGAAAATGTTTAAAATAATGCTGATGCAAAGTGCTTGTTACCCAATATAAAATTTTAAAGGAAAACATTTCGGTTTATATCGAATGTTAAAGCGCCACAATTTTCACGTGTGCACAGCATTACATTCTTCTCTACGACAGGCAATTTGCAGATCGAATATATAAATCGCAATTAGCCTTATTCTGAAACAGAACAAAATAATTCCAAAAACACAATCAATATATCATAGTAAATATCTCTTTTTTTTACGTCGAATAATTTTATCTCTTTGTTAATCCGTTTTTCCAAAATGGAAAGATCATATATCATATAATATGTGGTATAATAATATAAAAATTAATTAATAAATAGTTTTACACATTTATACGCGCGCGCAAAATCAATAATTCTGATTTTATCACAAAGTATGCTCAAATTATTTCCCTTAAATCTTGTTGCATATTTATTAATTTATATTACAATTTATAATTTTATTAAAATATTAATGGGGTTAATATTTTGTGTATGTGTGTGCACGCATAATATTATACCAAATATTAACTCCGTTATTATCTTAATAAAATTATAAATTACAAATTATAATGTAAATTAATAAATATGCAAAGAAATCAATGGAAAATAATTTTAGGGCAAAATCAGATAAATATCTCATCATTCTCTCATTAAAAATGTTAACGTACGTCAAATTAATATGCATTTTATAGTTGTATGCACGTTTTACGAGAAAAAAGTTTTTGATAATAAATCATGATCAAGAAAATTTCTTGTGAATTCTGAATATCATTGAAAAATACATGGTCAAGCATATTGCTCATTAACATATAATTCTAAGGTTTCAATAACAACATTTATACGAGGATGCATATTGATGTAATATTCTATGCTAATTGATTCAACTTAACGTAATTATATTAATATTGAGTATTAATATTCTTCAGAAAAAATGAATAACATTAATATTTTTAGATGGCTCACAAAATATATTGCTAATTAAATAATAATTAAATAATTTGGAAAAAATAAAACAATTAAAACTAACAATTTAACAATTAAAATTTAAACAATTAAAATTAAACAATTTTTTGATTATAACAATATTGATTTTTCAATAACATCCACGATTATAGCAATAACAAAAAAAAATAGGTAAAACTGCATAATAACGGACCCAGCTCCAATAACCTTGACCTTGACATATGTTGTCAAGCTCACTGTCCTGAGTATTCTCCAAAAAGTTTTAAGCGTCGCTCGTTGTTTATTAAAAAGTCATTAACAAGAAAAGTTAACTAAATAAAACGTAATTTTTCTGGTACCATGTACATAAACTTTCCTTAAATATATCCACCCCACAATTCTTGTGTGGATTGGAAAATGTATGCATGGACGCAGTGGGTTCCGCCCCCCTTACGGGGGGGCTCCACTTCTGAAAGATATAACCTAACCCAAACCAAATTGTAGTTTTAAATTAGAAATAGGTTTGGGTTAGGTTATATCTTCCGGAAGTGGAGCCCTCCCGTAGGGAGAGGGGGGGGGGGCGGAACCCACTGCGTCCACGTATATATTTTACAACGCCCCAGGTAGCAAGGTGTCGTCATGATAACGTCATTTTTTAGTCACTGGTTACGTCAAATTCACTTTTGAAACGACGTAAAAGTGACGTTAGAATGACGGTTCTAAGTCACAGACTGTTGACGTCATATCTATGACGATAAAACGACGACATTTCTCTAATATAAGATGACGTATAAAATTGGTGAACTTTGGCTACTTCTCAAAATTTTCCGTTCTTTCAATTGTACAAATCCATTGGATTTTTACCTCTTTATCAAATAGAATAATAAACATAGAATTATTATAGAATATATTAATGGAATTACAAATGTAATAAATATGATTTCATATACAGGGTGTGTCGAAAGTTTGGATACACTCAAATATCTCGTAAACATTGCATTTTAGAGAAAAATATTTCAGACAAAAGTTGTAAGGCTTAAAAAGACACAATCAACGGTAATAGCTGTTTGACCATGGATGGCGTTGCCAAGGTCAGATCAAGGTCAAATTGAGCTTGCCAGCAATCTGCCAGCTTAATCGGTAATAAAAACTCTTGCACCAAATTTGTAGCCTTTTTGCTGACAATAATTTGTAGCAAGCACTTGGCAATATCTGTTAGAACAGACGTGGTTGACTGGGTACATATTAGTCATTTATGCCTTTCAATACTCAAAATAACTGCTATATTTTTTAAACTTTTTTTGTTAATAACTTTTTAATAAAAAACGAGCGACGGCTAAAACTTTTTGCAGGTTACTCAGGATCATGACCTTGACAACATATGTCAAGGTCAAAGTTATTGGAGCTGGGTCCGTTATTATGCACACAGTTTTACCAAAAAATATTCGCTCGTAAAAATAAATCTTATAAATGTAAAAGAAATATTTTTGGTGTAAAAGTTGTGATATATCAGAAGAAGATATGCTTAACATATTACATGAAGAATTAATTCGAGATAAGCATAGCCAAATTTTTTAAGGTTATTAAATAAAAAACAATTTAATAATTTACTTTAGTTAATTGAACCTCTCATTAAACGATAAGAGACACTAGCGTCAAGTGTATATAACAGCCAGATCGACCGTATTCTATATATGAGCCGCTCAATTCAGAGTACCTTAGATAATAATCTCCTTAGATCTAATATGATCTTAGATCCAATAGAATCTCACTAACAGCTGGACCGATCGAATTATTTGATCGATGGCTTGATAATTATATTAATTATGTTATTTATATCAAGTTAATTATAATTATGTTATTTATATTAAAATTAATTATATTAAGAAAGTGTCTTTATTATTGCTCTATATGTATCATATGAAAGGAGATATTATGATGCAAAAAAGTCTGGAAAGTCTCAATGCAAAATTTTCTTTTAAAAAAAGAAATGCCATCGTCATCTCGTCTTGAAGTACCTGTCCGTTTCTATTACACACAGCGGTCCTTTCCTGTTGTATACGGTCAAATTCTGTACGTTTGAAGCTTTTCACACAAGATTAAAGTGTGTTAGTGTATATAACAATTATACAACAATTATACAAATTTATAAATGTATTATAAATTTATCAAATTTTTAATTATTGTTTATTGAAGACAAGAATATAAAAATCGCATTTAATATTTAGGCGTTATCAATTGATAAAATAGCATTGCATAATTTTTTAATCACAGAAAGTAGTACTAACGATCAAATTCCGTGCGTTCAATTATAGCAGAAGCAAGAAAGCATGTAATTTTTTTTTTGCGGAATACATCAAAATGAATTATTATTTATAATTTTTTTGTATGCCATTATTCGCGTTGAATGATATAAATCAATAAAACTAGCTATATAGGTATAAATTATTAGATAATATAAACCAATTGTAAAAAATATTAGAACGGCAAGGTTCTAACAAAATTTTTGTGTTGCTGCAATAAAAATATGAAAAGAATATAAAGACTATTTTTGTAAAGAAGGGATGGGGTAGTTTGACAACAATGCAATATCAAAACATAACATGTAAATATAAATATTGTGAACTAATTTATTTTGTGTATTTATCTAAATAATGGTTCGCGTATAACTTTTAAAATTTTATCTTCAGTATTTTCATGTTTTTTTCCATTTTGAATCCGAAATTTTAAGAAAAAATTTATATTGTTTTCTTTATGTATCTGATTTTATTTAACATTTTTTAAATATTTTATGTAATACTGAAGTTTCTGGTTTTAATAATATATCGTTATCATTAGTTCTCTTCCTCCTTTGAAACTTTGATCCTATTAAATTGATTCAAGAGTCAAAAATATTATGAATAGTAGTAAAGAACATGTTTTTTGGATTTTAGATGACAAAGGAATAATTCTTGTGGCTTTTTCAAATGTCGCAAAATAATCGTTACATTTTTAATTGTCTCTGTTAAGTAATGACTCTTACATTTCAATAAATAGAAATCGGCTTTCGATAATGTAATGTAAAATAAACAATGCAAGCGGGCTAATAAGAGTCAGATTAAGATTATGCACTTAATATTTTCATAAAATAAATAATTATTTATTTGTAGAAAAAAAACAATATCTAGTCATGATTTTATTGTTCTTGACACATGTTGTCAAGATTATAACTCTGAATAAGCTTCAAAAAACTTTAACTATTGCTCATTATTTATTAAAGAGTTATTAATAAATAAAGATACATGTACAAAGCGAATCTTGAAAAGTTCAATATTGAACATAATTTGCATAAATATTATTACACATACATATGCACATATGCATACATTTAGGCAAACATTCACGCGAAACAAAATGTACTTCATATTGTTCGCTTTCAATGCGAGATATTTATAATTATACGATTTTACATAGGTTTTCAGCTTGTCGCATAAAAAAAATTCACTCCATATTGCCTCTAGTGCTTTCAATGCAAAACAAAATCTATAATTATAGATCCCGTTTCTCTCGCATAGAGTGATGTAAGATAAATCTTACTTCGCGTAGAAAATTCCAAATCTATAGATTCTCCCTATATATTTATTTGGATAAAGTTCCGAATAGGTGAACCCTCCGATTTTTTTGAAACTACACTATTTTTTGTATTTTTTAACGCTGATTACAAATATGATAATGAAAATTTGCGACAAGGTCATTTTCAAGGTCAAAACTCAAAAAAACTGAAAAAATATAACTTTTTAGACATTATTTCAATAAATATTGATGTAACAAAAAAATGTTTCAAATAAAGGTTGCAGTTCTTAAAAAAATACATTATTTATGTTCTATAAATTTTTTGCGTGAAACTGAAAGTTTTCGAGAAAATCGATGTTAAAGACTAAAAACGGCGGGTGAAGTTCCGAAAAACTAGACAAATAGGTTTGCGTGGAACTTCGCTCTGCGTGGAAAGTTGCAAACCCATGTGGAACCTCGCTTCGCGTGGAAAAGTGTATGCGTGGAAACAGTGGGTTCCGCCCCCCTGCGGGGGGCTCCACTACCGAAAAACTAGACAAATAGGTTTGCGTGGAACTTCGCTCTGCGTGGAAAGTTGCAAACCCATGTGGAACCTGGCTTCGCGTGAAAAAGTGTATGCGTGGAAACAATGGGTTCCGCCCCCCTGCGGGGGGCTCCACTACCGAAAAACTAGACAAATAGGTTTGCGTGGAACTTCGCTCTGCGTGGAAAGTTGCAAACCCATGTGGAACCTGGCTTCGCGTGAAAAAGTGTATGCGTGGAAACAGTGGGTTCCGCCCCCCTGCGGGGGGCTCCACTACCGAAAAACTAGACAAATAGGTTTGCGTGGAACTTCGCTCTGCGTGGAAAGTTGCAAACCCATGTGGAACCTGGCTTCGCGTGAAAAAGTGTATGCGTGGAAACAGTGGGTTCCGCCCCCCTGCGGGGGGCTCCACTACCGAAAAACTAGACAAATAGGTTTGCGTGGAACCTCGCTCTACGTGGAAAGTTGTAAACCCATGTGGAATCGTATATGTACTGCAAAGTACATGCTTAGATGGGAGAACAGATATAAGATTTAGATTCCATCGTTTTTGTTGAAAACTATCGTACGGTAAAAATTAATAAGACATAAAATGTTTTTCTTTGTAAGATCTAAAATTGTTATGGGTTTTTCATGATTTTCACTATGAAAATGAGAGATGCACCAATTTTCATTATGATATTCGTAATCAGTGCATCAAAATACGTAAGAATACTGAGTTTCAAAAAAATCAGAGGTGAGCACTTTTCGGAACTTCACCTGCCGTTTTTATTCTTTAACATCGATTTTCTCGAAAACTTTCAGTTTTACGCAAAAAATGTATAGAACATAAATGATGTATTTTTACAAGAACTACAACTTTTATTTGACACATTTTTTCTTACATCAATATTTATCGAAATAATATTTAAAAAGTTATATTTTTTCAGTTTTTTTTAGTTTTGACCTTGAAAATGACCTTGTCGCAAATTTTCATTATCATATTCGTAATCAGCGTTCAAAAATACAAAAAATAGTGTAGTTTCAAAAAAATCGGAGGGTTCACCTATTCGGAACTCCACCCATTTATTTTTCATGTTTTTGACATTTTTGAATATTCTATATAAAGTATATCTGTATGATGCCTGTCTATGCCTGTCTATTCGTGTGTATGCGTAATAATATCTATATAAACTATATATGTCCAATATTGAGTCTCTTTCATTGTGTGTCAATCTACCTCGCTTTGCATGTATTTTCATTTGTTAATAACTTTCCATAAGCGATGAGCAATAGCTATGTAAAATCTTTTCAAGATTACTCAAAGTTATGGCAACATATATAATATAGGGGAAAGTAGGGTAAAACCGGGTACCTTTTTGGATTTATCTTCCTACGAAAAATCAGAGGGCAAACAAAATTCTACTGACCATTAGTAATCTTTAGTGGACCTTGAATTAAATGAGAAAATGAGGCTAATTGCTGAAAAAAAATATTTGGTTACCAAGGATAACAAGATTTTTTGAAGAAATCAAAATACCCGGTTTTGTCCCACCGATAGGGTAAAATCGGATACCCATTTGAAAGCATGTAAAACACTGTGCAATTACGAAATCTTGATTTATTTTAATCAAAATACAATATAAAAATGTATTCTATAAACAAAAATCATAAACAAAGACATCCTCTTGCTCTACATTGCTACAGGACTTTCTTATTTAATTTTTTAACTTTAGGAGTCTCAAAAAGATTTTCTTTTTAGTAATTTTTTTTCTGAGTGGCGGTCTTCATTTCCAACTGCTTTTTGTAGAGAGAGAAAGTCAGGATAACAGTTTTTCCTCTTTTCATTATATGAGATATGTAAGTACCCGATTTTACCCCAACACGAAGAAAATAACGCGGCGGTTGTACATTACGGCGTACAAAGCGATGATCAAAACTAGTGCGATATACTCTCTAATATATACAGAATGCAATGCTGCATTTACCAAAGTAGATGCTTTGTGCAGAAAATGTCTATAACAACTCGATTGTTGCCCCGATATCGATCTCTTTTGGCTCGAAAACTGTGAACTTCTCTCAAAAAAAAATATCGTGTGCACATGGGCACGGTTCATCTCGAAATAATGGCATCGATCTACAACTAATAACACGAGTTGGCCAAAGATAGTAACACTTATCACGAAGAAACAGAGATACTCGGTTTGACCCGCCTATCCGGTTTCCTCTATATTATACATATAATAAAAATATTTACAAAGCATATACAAAAAACAAAAATTTTAAAACATCACTCTCTATTTTTGATTATTTCAAACATCGATACTATTTGCAAAAATTCGAGAAACAGATAAAAAATGTTACATGCATGAAAAATCTAAAATTAGACACATATATTTTATCTTATAATTTGGCAAATGTGTTAAAATATGTGTAAAAATTTTTCATTGCACTCACAGGTTTGTATAGAACCACAAAGTTTAGCTTTCAATTGTATTATTATTTTATATAGGGGAATTATATATAGGGGAATTGTATATAGGGATATTATATTATATAGGGGAAAGTTGGGTCAAACCGGGTAGGCGGGTCAAACTGGGTATCCCTGTTTTTTCGTAATAAGTGCTGTTATCTATGGCAAACTTGTGTTATTAGTTATAGATTGGCGCCATCATTATTTTAAAACAAACCGTGCCCATGTGCACACGATATTTCTTTTTTAATAGAAGTTCAAAGTTTTTAGCCCCAAAAAGGTCGATATCGAGTCAAGAATCGAGTTGTCGTGCACTTTTTCTATATAGAGCATATGTTTCGGTAAGTGCAGCATTGAGCATATTAGAGAGTATATCATATTAGTTTTGATCGGCACTTTGTACGCCGGAATATACAAACGCCATATTTGTTACTTTCCTTGTGTTGGGACAAAACCGGATACTTACACATCTCATGTAATGAAAAGAAGAAGAACTGTTACCCTGACTTTGTCTCCCTACAAAAAGCAGTTGGAAACGAAAACTAACACTCAGAAAAAGAAACCACTAAAAAAAAACTTTTTGAGACCTCTAAAATTAGAAAGTTAAATAAGAAAGTCCTGCAGCAATGTCGAACAAGAGGATATCTTTATTTGTGATTTTTATTAATAGAATACATCTTTATATTGTATTTTGATTAAAATAAATCTAGATTTTGTAATTACGCGGTGTTTTGCATATTTTCAAATGGATACCCGGTTTTACCCTACTGGTAGAACAAAACAGGATACTTTGACTTTTCCACAAAATCTTGTTATTCTTGGTAACCAAAATTTTTTTTTTCAACAACTAGCCTTATTTTCTCATAGTTCAAGGTTCACTAGAGACTACTAACGGTCGGCAAAATTTTTTTTACTTTCAGATTTTTTTGTAGGAAGACAAATCCAAAAAAGTACCCGGTTTTACCCTACTTTCCCTATATATATATATAACTTGTCCAATTAATCGCAAGTAACTAATTAATAATGTTTAGTTTTAATAATATTTTTAATGGAGATAATATTTAGAATAGAACGATGTTTATATAAAATCAGCTTACACAAATATTCGCTCGTCAAAAACCAATAAAAGCGACAATGCATTTATGAAAATGATGCATATAACATTTCGCATAAATTTAATAAAATTTATACCAATAAATATCAACGACAAAGCACTAATATTTATTTTTCCATATGTTTCAAACAGATACATTTTACTAAAAGTATTTTTACTTTCTTAAAATTTGTAAATGTTCTAAATATGTGTAAATAAAAAAAAGGAAGTTTCTTTATTGTTAGTTCTCTTTCATAAATATAATCAAAATCGCCCTTTTACATCTTTAATCTTATATGCAATTTTAAAATCTTGACACGATATACTAATTTTTATTATTACTGAACGAAGAAACTTTATTATGTTTTGATAACGTTTCGGCATCACTTACAATAATATGTAATAAAAAGTGGGGATTCCTATTAAAACAAATATTAAGATAACCTTATATAATTTGACATAATTTTTGGAAAATGACAAAATATCAACATCATAATTTCCTCTTGAAACCAAGAAGCTTTTGTTCAAAACATTTTTTTTACAAAACTAGTTTTTTAAGATATTTGATATTGCACTTTAATTGGCATTTAAAATGAGACACCCTGTACATTGAATCGAGATCTTTTTTTACAGGAAGCACTTGTCAAAAGGTTAGGACCCAATGCCCACGCATTCACAATGGAGATCACACCACTAGCCCCACCATCCGTACAATTGGTACCAGCTAAGGAATACAATGGTGCACCTATAGGTACCAGCTACGATATCAAAACTTATGTCGGTGAGCAAAATAAAGCTGCTATTTTTCTTAGGTTTTATTTTTACTCTGTTTTGACGAATTCACTTTGATCGAAGAAAAGAAATACAATAGAGCATAATAATAAAACGTGATTGAAAAGTAATCGCGAACAAAATAATGTGAAGGAAATATTTGTGTAAATTTGGTACACTATACACATACACTCCATTTTTAATAAAATGTTCTCAATACAGGAAATGATATTTCGCTTATAATTGCTTGTAGTAACAATATTCGTTTATAGTTAAAGCCATAAAAACACAGCACTTTGAAAAAACGACAATCTCCTCTGATTTCAAAATAAAAAAAATCGCTGATATATTATACAATACCGATTAAAAGTATTGCATCACTTATAGAAACAGGGAAGTCGTTATTTTAATAAACAAAAAGATATATCAATATTATTAACTTATATTTTATTACTGTTATTTTATGTTTTAATATCGTAAAAATTAAAAATTATAACAAATATTAAATTCATGATTCTTCAAAATGGTTTCTCTGGCAATCATCGGATATTAATCCAATAGAACTATTGTGGGATGAACTTGATGGAAGCGTCCGAAAGATGAGATTAATTAATCAAAAACAACGGGCGGAATATTTGCAAATATGCTGGAATCAAATATTAGTAACAACTTAAAAAAAACTATTGTTAGGAATAGCAAGAGTATATACGACAATAGAAGGCAGAGATTCTGACTAATTTAAAAAATAAAAAATTTAATATTTCTATTATTGTTTGTTATAATTTTTAATTTTCACGATATTAAAATATAAAATAACATTAATAAAATATAATTTAATAATATTAATATATGTTCTTGTTCATTAAAGTAATGACCTGTTTCTATAAAAAAGATGCAATACTTTTGACTGGTACTGTATATTTCATCGATTTTCAGAATCGTTTGTAGTAACTTTTCTTCGTTTGTATGTATAGTGTGTAGTTGAATCGCTTAAAAGTTACAATATATTATCGTAACAAATTATTATTGTAATATCATGCATAATATAAGTTATTATATACTATATACCAATATAACAAATGTTAAAACCAGAGAGAATATACATATATCACAGTCAAGTTCTCAATAATCTGACCATGCTACCTGACTTAAATAAAGTGGAATACTGAATAAGAATTTTTCCAGCAAAATAACATAATAAACTAATCTAAAAAACTGATGTACATGCAAGTATTGTTTTTATGTATATTCTATTCATTAAAAAATCATTAAAGGAACTTATTAAAGAAATCGTCTAAAGGTCTAGCCTTGGCTGGCTACCTTCTCTAAAGGAGTGTAACCTTTTCAGTTACAATGAGTACCAAGATACAAGGGAATAGTCCCCCAGATTCTCTCCTCAAAGAAATGTTATGATAGAATCAGATGAAATTCATTATTTTTACTTAGCTGAGCCTTGCATAATTACTTTATAATGTAAAGAAGCAGAGTTATAACACTTTTTTTTTTTTTTTTTTTTTTTTTTAATGGCCTGTAACTCGTGGCAACGGCGTTTTTCAAAGTTGTGCCTATTGAAATATTTGATTTACTCATTGCACCCTATCAATTACCACATTTTATTTTTATGTAGCCGTTTCCTATATGATTTGAGCATCTTTTTTTATGTGATCAATAATCTGCTTAAATTTTTAATAATTTTCTGCTCATCTCTCTCTTGTAATCGTAAAAGTTGAGGCGGAAAAAATTGATCATTTTTTAATAATTGTTAATAACACGTAAGAAAGAGCTTTAAAAAACCATAAACTCAAATATTGGAAAGCCAGCTTAAATAACTTTTATCTTATCATCAGTTTTTAGAGTTCTTCACATTTTTTAGTTCATATCTGTTCATCTTTTTTCCTTTTAGAAATAAGCAGAGACCTATTTTAGCCAATTTTTGTCTTATTAATCAATTACATAATCCTCAGTTTACATAAAAAGGAATAATCAATTTTCATAAAAAAGAAAATAGCTTATAAATCTAAAAAGATTTTGATTTGTGGCATAGATTTGAGAGCGAGGTCTTTTTCCGATAAGATTTGCTCAATTATTTCTACGGATGAATTTGTGGCTTGATTCCCATTTAGCACCAGTTTTCACCTTTATTGCATCCCACACATCGTTAATATTTCATGTGGCGGACTTTAGCGGAGCGGGCAGATGAGAGATTACACCGTAAAGCCACGGTCAGAATGGGCATTCGGGTGATCCAGCGAACCGTGAAACCACCTTTACCCTCAACAACTATGTACAGTGTGCCTCCGTCTCAAGTACCATCGATCGGCTCGAGAATTCAAGGATGCAAAACAAGAGTGGAATTTGCAGAAAATGAAATCATCGAGGATGATGGTGGGTTGCGATCATGGCGTCTAATAAAGTAGATATTACTTAGATTTCAAAGTTTATTTATTTTTACTTTATTTTCTATATCTATATTTATTTTCTATATATTATTTATCTTGTCTCTTATTTGTCTTATTTGTGTAACAAGTCTTTAATGTAATGTAACATTGTAATTGCAACCCGTGTTTATACCCGGATCTTTATAAAACAGAACTTGATTCCAAACTTTTCAAATAATATGTATCTTTAATTTGATAAAAATCTGCTGATATTCTCCAATAAATTTTTATTGATAAACCTATTCATATTAAACATATTACCTATCTTGTCGCTTATTTGTCTTATTTGTGTGACAAGTCTTTAATGTAATGTAACATTGTAATTGCAACCCTGTATTTATATCCGGATCTTTACAAAACAGAACTTGATTCCAAACTTTTCAAATAATATGTATCTTTAGAGAGTTTGATAAAAATCTACTGATATTCTCCAATAAATTTTTATTGATAAATCTATTCGCATCTGTCACAAATGCAAAAAATGAATCAGAATGAATGAGCCGCAATTTTACTTCTATTTTTGCAGAAAATGTAGGACCACGTGCAGCGGTGGAAAAGCCATTTTTATTAAGTGACGGCCGCATCGGATTGGAAGCAAGACTAGATCGTGCAATTTATGCTCATGGAGACTCAATCACTGTCCACATCAATGTCAGCAACAACAGCAGCAAATCCGTAAGAAGAATAAAGGTATAAAATTCGCATTTTACATAGTCACATTTATTCTTATTTGAACCAAACCAAGAGCTGTTCTAAGTAACAACAATTAAGTGATTTATAAAATGTGTGTATTTTCTAAGTTATTTTGATTATTGAGATAAAACAAAAAATTTTTGTTTGTTTATTTAATTCTTTGAGGGCAACAGACGTATATATACGTTTTGAAGCTTTTTAAAAGATGACAAATATATATGTATATAAGTTTTTAACTTTAATCGATATAATATATGATAGAATATATAGAATATACAGGATGTCCCAGAATTAGATCGACAAACATAAAGTGGTTATAAAGGACACCAAAACAAGTCAATTCTGTCAATAAACCCGTGTCCGCAAATGAGCCGTTTGGTACTAGAGAATCAAAGACTAATAAGGGCAAAAATCTTCAAAAAAAAATTTTTTTTTTTTTCAAAATTTTATTAATATGATTAAATAGAAGTATTTTTAACATAAAATTTTTATATAAAACATTTTTTGATATCTTGAATAATTTTCGAGATACATCAAGAAAAGCAAAAAGCAGAAAGCCGCTCTACATATGAGATTTCACCTCTTAAAATCATTTTTGGACCGCAACTGGAAATTTCTAAATTCATCTATTTACCCTCCCTATACATGTGTGAAAAGTTTCATCAAAATCAGAATTTTTGGGTTCGCGAGATTCCTTAGTCTTTGAGTCTCTAATGCCAAAACGGCTTATTTACGGATACGGGCAAAATTGGCTTGTTTTGGTGTCCTTTATAACCACCTGAAGTTTATCGGCCTAATTTTGGGGCACCCTGTATATAGAATAATCGGATTTGGAATAAGTCACACTCACATAATTAAGTTTTGAAAGCATTTTTACTGAAAGACGAAATTTGGATTAATATCACAATTGCATCACGCGAAAAAAAAATCCCGAGGCTATATATTTTTAAGTCAGATCGTAGAAGGCTGGATGCTCAGAAATACGGTATGACGAAGATGGGTATTCAACTATGACTGTTGTGTGTATCTCGACTGTTCGTTTTCGACTAACTGTTTCATAGGGACGTTTTCCATAAGTCTTTAGTCATTGCTCATGCATTCCATTGGATACATAGCAAAATTTAATGGCGAGAGGCGTGTTTGAGAATGGAAGGTCTCTTGAAGATTTTGGTATTAGTGGAGATCTTTGTTTTAAAAAGAAAATTTTAGCCAATGGAGAGTTCGTTACAATCGAGTGAGGTTAACCTTATCCCTAAAAACTTAATTGATTTGTCTCATTATTCTGTACATAAAAGTATTACGGTAAGATTATCGAAAACTAAATATTTTACGAGATATTTTACGAGATATATTAAACGTATTATATAATCTATAAAAAATTAGGTAGTAAAATTAATCTGGTTACATCTAATGAAAATTTAATTATACACAAGTGCAAAAATGTAATATTACAAGGACAGCAACAAATTAATTTTTTCGTCAATTAAAATATGTCCTAAATTGTTTTATACTTTTTTAGGTACAGAAAAGAAACAAAAACAATTTCTTTTAAATCAGAACAATATTGATGTATATAAGACAAAAATTATTTATTATGGAGTTAAAAATTGGTTTGTGCAAAATTTATTTTTCTAGAAATTCAATTTTTGGCGCGTAGTCGTAATAATCAATAAGTATAATATATATACATATTTTTCTTGTTAAATTAATCAATAATTAACCAAAGAACATTTATACTTCTCCAACAATGCAAGAGACTTCACTAGCAACCTGATCATCATTTTCAAACAATTAATTTTTTTCTACTCCAAAACATCATCATCATCATCATCATCATCATCATTGGCGTGACAGCCCTTTGTGTGCCAATGCCTGCTCCAGTTTCCGCCTCCATACTCTCCTGTCCATGGGCACACTTCTCCAGCCTCTGACTCCAATGGTGGCGGCATCCTGTTCAACCCCATCCAGCCATCTAAACCTTCGTCTTCCCGGTCGTCTGCCCCCACCCACTTCACCCTGTAGGATTCATTTTGATGGGTAATCCTCTGGTGCTCTTTGTATATGCCCTGCCCATCTAAGCCGTTAGACCTTTATGTATGTCACGATGTGATGACAATTATACAGCTGGTATAATTCGTTATTATATCTTCGGTGCCATATGCCACCGATGCTGACCTCTCCAAAGATCCTACGGAGTATTTTCCTTTCGAAGATGCATAGGAGGTTTTCATCCTTTTTGCTCATTGTCCATATCTCGCAGGCGTACGTTAAGACTGGTTTTATCAGCGTTCTGTATATTTTAATTTTTGTTTTCCTGCT
>NW_021848957.1:90812-101991 GCF_003651465.1 Formica exsecta | reverse complement strand
CCTGCTGAGAAGGTGGCTTCTCAAGTGTTTGCTGAGTCCGTATGCACATTTAGAAGCTGCTATAATTCTTCGTTTTATCTCCGTACTGACGTTGTTCTCATTATCAATGCTTGTGCCCAGGTACGTAAAGGCATTAACCACTTCAAAGTTATAATCTCCTATTGTCAAATTTTGGCCAATCCTAGCCCTCTTGTTCTTGATGTTGTTGATATAAGAGCCTTTGTTTTTTCTTCATTGATTTCCAGTCCAATTTCTCTTGCAGCTTTCTCGATATTGATGAAGCTTTCCTTTAGATCAACAAGTGACCTCGCAACAATGTCAATGTCGTCCAATAATTGAGTTGATTTAAAAAGAATCGTACCTCTGGTATTGATTCTGGACTGCCTTATCGCCTTCTCTAGAGTCAGGTTGAACAGGAGGCACGCCAAGCCGTCTCCCTGCCTTATTCCTCTAGTTGTTTCGAAAGGCTCTGATAGCTCATTCTGGATTCTCACCTTACATGTTACTTTGGCCATTGTTGCCTTAACCATCCTAATGATTTTTGAGGGGATTTGCAATTCATTCATTGCTTGGTATAATTTTGATCTTATTACGCTGTCGTACTCAGATTTGAAATCAATGAATAAATGGTAGGTGTCTATATTATGCTCTCTTGTCTTCTCCAGGATTTGACGCAGTGTGAATACCTGGTCGACTATAAATCTTCCTTTCTGAAAGCCGGCCTGATACGTTCCTACGCATTTCTCTGCATATGGACGTATTCTCTCATACAGCACGTTTGAGAGTACTTTATAAATGGTATTAAGGAGTGTTATACCTCTGTAGTTTTTGCACATGAGCTGATCCCCTTTTTTATGGAGTGGACATATCATGCCCAATTCTTCTGGTATATTTTCCTGATTCCAGATGTCGGTGATTATCTCGTGGATCCGGGAGATGAGACTCCCACCTGCTGTTTTGAATAATTCAGCTGGTATTCGTATTGCATCCTCTCCAGGCGCTCTATTGTTTTTTAATTTTTTTACGGCTGCTTTTACTTCCCTTAGGAATGGTATGTCTTCATCCGTTGCTGCGTTTTGTTGTTTGCTTGAGGAATTTTGTCCCCGTTGCTAGTTAATAATTCAGAGAAGTGTTCTTTCCATCTGCTGACAATCCCTCTTTTGTTGCTTATTATGATGCCGTCACCATCCTTGACCATATTCGTTCTTGGCTTAAACTCCTTCCTGTCATTATTGATCTTCTGGTAAAACTTCCTAATTTCATGTTGACTTTGTAGGAATTCTAGTTCTTCAAATATTTTGTTATTATGTGCCCTTTTTTCGCCTTATGTATGTGTTTTTCGGCTCTTCTCAGTTCTCTGTATTTTTCTATTGAGGCTCGTGTTCTTCTGCCCTGTTGTACAATCAGGTAAGCTTGGTTTTTCCTTTTGGTTGCTTCTCTACATTCTTCGTCAAACCAATCATCATTGTAATTACCTCGTTGTGTTCCTATTGTCTTTTCTGCTGCCGTTATCAATGTTTTCGCACAGGTATCCCATTTTTGTTCCACGGTTTGTTTCGTTTGTTGCTCGTTTGTTTCCAGAAGTTGTTCAACGTGCTCTGAAAAGTTTTGAGCCGTGGATTGATTTTTTAGGGCTTCTATTTTTAATTTCTTCCGTCTCCCTTGTTGTATTGTTCTTATATTGGAGATACGTGCTCTTATTACCGCTTTGACTAGGTGGTGATCGGAGTCCATATTTGCACCTCTCATGATTCTCACATACATTAGATTAGATGTGTGTCGTGTGTCAATTAGGACGTGGTCAATCTGGTTGCGTGTTTCTTGGTCTGGCGATACCCATGTGTATTTATATATATCCTTTCTTGGGAATATAGTGCTTCCCACCACCATATTTTTTTCTGCTGCGAAGTTGATAATCCGGAGGCCGTTGTCGTTACTTTCTGTGTGTAAACTATGTAGCCCCGTTTGGCGTTGGTGGAAGGCTTCTCGTCTTATTTTTGCATTCAGATCGCCAGCTATTATCTTTATGTCATTTTGGGGATAGTTGTCATATGCTCTTTCCAGCATTTCATAGAAGGCGTCTTTTTCATCTTCTGCCTTTTCCTCCGTCGGTGCATGGACATTGATTAGGCTGATGTTGTGAAATTTGCTTTTGATGCGATCACACACATTCTTTGGTTTATTGGTTTCCAATCTAATATTTGCTGTCTTAATCTTCGTCCAACCACAAAGCCCACTCCTAGCGCGTGTTCCTTTTTGTCGCAACTGTAATAGACATCAAAGTTTTTCTTGTGCAGGATTCCATTGTTTATCCACCTTACTTCCTGGATCGCTGCAACATCTACTTTGTATGCTGTTATACTCCAAAACGATAAATTGTAATTATATTTGAGATAGATACGAGATTGTAGGCTCCGCTTGTGAAATGGAACGCTTACAATTTAACAATTATCGTGGG
This sequence comes from Formica exsecta, assembly GCF_003651465.1. NCBI lineage: Eukaryota > Metazoa > Arthropoda > Insecta > Hymenoptera > Formicidae > Formica > Formica exsecta. Next base: position 99,533 of record NW_021848957.1, on the reverse strand, counting down.
ATTAGCATGGCACTCGAGATTTCGAAGAATACCTTTTCGGATTTTAATCTCACCAATTGCTTTTTTTCTGATGTTCTTTAAAGATTTGAATACTTCAATATTCATAACTCATGGCGTCAACTGGGTCTCTTGCCCTATCAAATATATGTATATGTTTCCCATTCATTTATTTTTCTATTTGCTTTTCTCCCGACTTTCCGTACTACAGCGTCTAGTGCCAAAATGCAATAAAACCGTAAAATTGATAATGTTTCGTAACAAAACCATAGGGAAAACAAGCTTAATCGTCCATAGAGGAATAAGTTGATAATGATCTATCAATTGATCGGATTTTCTATGCAATGGCGATTAATTGTAAGAAAAGTTTTAAAAGTTAATAACAATCCTAGCACACCATTTTTTCTACTCCTAAATTATTTATATAATCAGGGTGTCTACTCAAATTTTGTAAAAAGATTCCTTAAAAATTCCTTAATCTTCCAGATATTTTTGTTAACAATTCCAAAAAATATTTAAAATATTTAAATTAACGAAAATATTTTTTAAAGATTTTTTGCTGCAACTTTCTAAAATAAGTTTTTTTATTGTATGCCTTTTCTAATGCTTCTTATTCATACAAAGAAAAAACACAGAACCACTTAAGTTTCAAGTGCCAAATTTGCAAATGTACTAAAAAAAACTGGATAGCTTTCATAAGATAAATATTTTTCACTTGCATAACATTTTTATTTTTTTATCATTAAAAGTTACAGTAAAGAATATGAACTGCGTATCTTATATTTTGTTAAGACATTGAATATATAAACAGAAATCGACAGAGACAGAGTTATAAATATATTTATAATATTTTAAACACATAATTTTCACAACTTGGCTTATCGGCGAATTGCCCATTGTTTACAATATAAGAGCAAAATGATCAAAAAAGAGAAAATTTAAAAAAAAATTCCTCAATTCCAATAAAATTCCATGAGACTTCTCTGATTTTCCCAAGTACAAAAAATCTCTGAAAATTCCAGGTTTTTCATGTTTCTCCAGAGAATAGACACCCTGTTAATGTAAAAGTAATATTTGAAAAACGTAAAAACCAAAGAAAACAGGCAAAAATAGTCCGCACCATAACATCTCGAACAAATTAAACTTTTTAAAATTAATTTATATATATCGGGCAAGACATTTCACTGCAAGTTTTGATTAAAGCACATGAAAAAAATACTACAGGTAAAATATTTGGAATTCAAGACTGCTTACAGAATTAATATGCATAGCTTTATTTCGTCATTCTTTCTTTAGATCCTTCTATAAAAATAATTATACGTGCATCATTTTAATCCAAATTTTCTATTTCTAATAATAATTCAAATATAAATTTATGTATTAAGTAAAAAATTGCAAAGCCTCTCAAAAAGTACGATTTAAATTCCCCAAACTAATAAGAGCTATGCCGGATAGAAGTGCAAAAGTTTCAGAGAAAATTAGTTTTTCTAAAACTAGATGGTTATGCATAGAACACAAATTATACATGGTACAATACCACATACATTAATCTCTATATTTGAGATTCATTTATCATTTACTACCCCCTTTACCTCCCTAAAGGAACACAGGCGAAAAAATATCGAGGCAAAGTCGTTGAATCAGGATGAAGTCGGAAATCGAAACCGAGTCTTTCTCTTGCCAAGTAAATTTATGTAAATACGATTTTTAAAGTAATTATATTAGTCAAAAATTAATAAAACAGATAATTTTTACTTTCATTACTTTCGTCAAATAACCTTATTTATTAATTATTCCAGAAATGTTTATTCGTGCCATTCATCCAGTTTTCATGTGGATTATTTCCGTAAATTTAATAAGCTCGTTAAAACGTTAATATCCCATGGGTACACTTGATCTCAATGAAACTGCCTTATCTCATCATCTTAATAAGAACGCTGTTACTTATATGATACATGTATACAAATTTAATAAATAAATGTATATAACGAGGTTTAAATTAATTTATAATCCCACTAAAAAAAACCTCACAAAGGTAAAAAAAATACGCTAAGTACATATCTAAAAAACAACTTATAAAAAGTTTTCTCCTAAAAAATAAAAAATAAAAACTAAACATGAAATCAATAGTTAACTAGCTAAATACATAGAAGCAATTCAGTTTGTGAGGATTTGTAATTTGAAATAGTATTTGTCATAAAATAAAACTTGTGTTTATAGAAATGTTATACACAAATGCTCTCCATAAAATTAAAACGCCTTTTATTTTTATTAACAGAAACCTGATTTTCAAAATAAGTTCAATAGAAATAAAAAAATATAAAAAAATTGTAATTAAAAAAACTTGGCGCTGCTAATTTTTAAAGTATATATTAAAGCCAACAAACAATAAATTTAATTTAGATCTAAAGATAATTTAGAATTATATTTAATTTGGTTATATCACAATAACTGCAATGTGAATGTATTAAAGAATACACTAATTTTAGCATATTGTTTCCTTTAACAGCGCCAAGTTTTTTTAATTAAAATTTTTTTATATTTTTTTATTTCTATTGAACTTATTTTGAAAATCAGGTTTCTGTTAATAAAGATAAAATGCTTTCTAATTATATGGAGAAAATTTATTTATAACATTTCTATAAATACAAGTTTGATTTTATGACGAATACTATTTCGAATTACAAATCCTCACAAACTGAATTGCTTCTAAGTACGTGGCTAGTTAACTATTGATTTCATATTTAGTTTCTATTTTTTAGAAGAAAATTTTTTATAAATTTTTATAAATTATTTTTTAGATATATACTTTGCGTATTTTTTTTACCTTTGTGAGGTTTATTTTAGTGGGATTTCACTGCTTTTTGTAATTATTCTTACTTTATATTAGTATATTAATATAATAATAAATCATACAAAACTAATATCTGCTTCGATAAATAGCAATCGCTTATGAATCATCAATTATTAATTATCATAGAGATCGAGTTTCAGATATCTTTCAATAATTTTCGCGATCGCATATAACGAGATACATACTATGACGACACATGGAGCTGTTGTCTGTTGCCTACTCGCTGTCACAGTATGAATGACAACAAAGTAAGACATTCCATACACAATACAGTAGCGCTGTATACGCTGCGTACCAACGCGCGTCTTTGTTTATATATTTGGTAGTATGTCAATGCGGTGTAGTGGGGTACACATATACATATATTCGCTCTCTCTCTCTCTCTCCCCTCTCTCTCTCCCTCTCTCCCTCCCTCCCCCCTTCTCTCTCTTTCTCTCATTTATTATAAATTTTTAAAATTATAATTTTGTAAAAGAGTATACACAAAAGAATAATCGTACATGAACGGTGTGAATGCCCCTTGAGGGACAAAATCGCTTTGCGTGTGTGCGTGTGAGTATACGTACGTGAGTCTGAAACTCCTGAAGAAAAATAAAATGTCACAATTCTCATATATGATCATCATTTCTCAGGATTGACTGTATCAATCTTATTTAAACTGGTCGCAATCGAAAGCTTGTATCCACATTATATAATAAAAGTGCCATTACATTTTTGATTACGGCTTTAGTTCCTGAGGTATTTTAATCGAAAGTTTATTAGACGTAAAACTCCGGATAAGCTATTTGGTAGCGCCGTGGCGCCTGTATACAGGCAAAACTGTTGATAGCCAGTCAGTTTTCTTTTATGTACTTGGTGTCGTGACGCTACCGCGTCGCTTGATAAACTTGATGTTTTTTATACAATATATTATAACTTAATATCTTATTTATAATAAAAAATGTATGAAGATTACAAAAATATATATATTTATTTCTTCTTTCTTTAAACATTACAATAAATATTTACTCCCCTCCCCACAAATACTTATTTTGAGGCACTATTCCAACATCATGTTTTTTAATTTCACCGAATCAAATACACTGAAATTAAATACACTAAATAGAGGAGTGAGTCTCGATTGCGCACATTACCGATTGGACACAGACCCAATCGGACACAGGCTCGATCGGACACAGTCCCGATCGGATACAGGCTCGATCGGACACAGACCCGATTGGACACAGTTCCGATCGGACACATACTGTTGCAATCGGACACAGTCCCAATCGGACACAGGCTCGATCGGGCACAGACCCAATCGGACACAATTCCGATCGGATACATATGGTTGCAATCGGACACAGGCCCGATCGGACACATGCCCGATCGGACACAGGCCCGATCGGACACAGTCCCAATCGGACACAGGCTCGATCGGGCACAGACCCAATCGGACACAATTCCGATCGGACACATATGGTTGCAATCGGACACAGGCCCGATCGGACACAGGTCCGATGGGACACAGACCCGATCAGACACAGATCCGATCGGACACAGTCCCCATCGCGAACGATTGGGTCTGTGTCCGATCGAGCCTGTGTCCGATTGGGACTGTGTCCGATTGCAACAGTATGTGTCCGATCGGAACTGTGTTCAATTGGGTCTGTGTTCAATCGAGCCTGTGTCCGATCGGGACTGTGTCCGATCGGACATGTGTCCGATAAAAATGTTTTAGTCGTCACTAATTGTTTTTAAAGAGTTGTTAACAAATAAAAATTCGGCTATTTTGGTATTAATAAATAAAAAATGAAAGCTGATAAAAACAAGATCAAATTGTTATGTTTTCACATTGGTCTGTAATTATATGTATTATCTACAGTAATCTACATAAAGCGAGATTTATTTCACACCATTCATTGCTTTCAGTGCAAAACAACAGAAAAAGAGAGGAAGAGAGAAAAAGAGAGAATCTATAAAATTATATTATAGTTATCTATCTCAAGTTTTTTGTGGAGCAAAATTTACTTTACATTATCCAGTACTTGCAAAAGCTATCTCTCTCTTTAATATTTATTTTTAAACTTGAAAAGACTAAACATTGTGAGATTACCTCGCGCGAAAAGTTGCAAATCTCCATGTAAAATCGTACAATTATAAATCGTTCACTCAAATAATGGATTTCCGTTCTCTACATAGTACATCATGATTTTATTTGTCATATTTTTCTTCTATTTTGTTTTCTCATTCTTTCTTAATTCGTTTGAAGTAGCTGTTTTTTTCTTTTGCTTATAATCTTGTTTCTTGATTCTTGAATTTTACTCAAAGTTAAATTTTTTTAAATTTGTTAATATCCAATTTTTTTAAAAATCTTTCTTAGTATCCAATAAAATTGTATTTAATCTCTTCCTATGCTTAATTTTCCAATTTTCTAAAAGATATATAAAGTAAAGGTCTGGGATAGAATCCGAGACCTGCTAATTATCAGTCAGTTACTCCTACATGGAGTTATGTGTCACCTCAATAATTTGATACTCTTAACTAGGTAAGTCGTTATGTATATGAGATAAGCTACAAAAATATGCAATAAAAAGTAGGCAGTTCCATTTAAAAAATTGAAGGTGACCTTCACGCAACTATTCAAGGTCAAATTAATGACACCACTTTATGTCCCCCTCGAAACCATACAACTTTTGTCTGAAACATTTTTTTCTAAAATGCATTGTTTACGAGATATTTGACCGTTTCCATACTTTTCTAACACCCTGTATAGATACACGACCGCATTGTTTGTTACATATGACTCGGCGTGAGATACGACTGTGTCTCTTTTTATCCCAGACAGCACAAAACGTCCTCAGGATCATCCTAAATATCCAGGATGGTTCAGGACATTTGTAGGATGTTTTAAGGTATTATTATAAATATATTTTATGAAAATTTAATATGCATACATGATTACTTTCAGTTATGTAGGCTATTTAATATAATTTAAAAATCTTAAGTATTATAATAAGTATTAATGTCCTATAAATGTTCACTGGATAACCCCTGGATGTTTCTGGGATATCTGCCCTGTCTATTATATTGAATGTTTTTTGGATTTCCAGAGAACATATACATGTGCAATTAATCGTTAACATTAATTTCGTTTAATATTAATAATTGAATTTGATGCACACATTTTCATATATCCAAAATTATTATTTATTTAATATTTCATGAGAAATGTTACTGTACGCAACATTTCAAAAACGTTACAAAAAATAGTATTCAGCCGCGGAGTTCGTTTGTTTACCGCTATGCGACGCGCGATCTCGTATTTGAGATTTAGTCATGAGAATTATATAAAATTTGTAAAGAGCAACTGGCAGAAAATTAAAAATGTAGTTATTTTCTATCAGTTCAATTTCTGATGCAATCTCAACATAAGGAATTCAGATATTGGATTGTTTAGAAAATATTACACGGCTTAAATCCAAAAGCCAAATCTAATATTTATGTAGTTTACGAAAGTCTCAAATATCAAAGAACATGAACTATTTTCAATATTACATTTTCAGTACTGGCAATATATAACGCAATTTTCAGAATTTACTCCCTGAAACGTATGAAAAATATCCCTAACATATCCCATAGAAATGTAACTTACCTGAACGAAAAATTAAGGGCAAAGGGCTAATTTATCTTGAAGAATGTTAAAACTTTATTTCTTTCACGGACAGCTAATTTTTTCTCTTTTATTATAATACACAAATACAAGTAAGAGAAATAAAATGCAATTATTTTATATTGTTTGAATACTAAGCATTCAGGTGTAAATTAAATATATGTTAAGTATATGTATAAACAATGATTGAACTTAATTCTCCTGGGTACTCGCCGCGGTCATATTGGAATCATGACGTCAGAAGCGAGAAATGACACGTTGAAAATTCTTGCATGCCATTTTTAAATAAAAAGATATTTTGATAAAAGAACATTACATATCGCTTTAGCACACTTGTAAAATTGTCCGAAAACTATGCTTTTCCTTTGACAGTCAATCAACAATCGTAAAATGATCGTGATATGAGATTTTGTCATGCGGAATGACTGCGCATGTACAAAATTAGATAGACTAGGCCTCATATCACAATCATTTCACAGCTATTGATTGATTATAAAAGGAAAAGGATAGCTTTCGGAAAATTTTAGAAGTGTACTAAAGCTATTTGAAGTGGTGTTTCATTGAAATATCTTTTTATCTAAAATTGGCACGCAAGAATTTTCAGTGTGTGCTTTCTCGCCTCTGACGTCACGATTTCAACATGACCGGCGAAAGCCCAGGAGCGTTAAAAACAAGAAAATTGTGCAAATTAGAAACTTGCACATTGCTTCCTCATCATTTTATTTCACTCACAAAGCTTAAGCTCTTTAACGCAAGCGGATTTTTTAATTTGGCTTCTTCATAGAGGAAGATATTTCAAAATTTGCGAAAGTTAAAGCGTGCACAGACATTTCTCAAAAAATTCAAAATTTTATAAAAAATGAACTCTTTCATCGATCTTCACTAAATTTAATACCAACTATCCTTTAATGATACTCTATCCATGTAAAAAAATTTAACCCGATATCTCAAAATTTGCGAAAGTTACAACATGTACAGACATTTCTCAAAAAATCCAAAATTTTATAAAAATGTACCTTTTCACCGAACCTCACCAAATTCAATACCAACCATCCTTTAATAATATTCTACCTATGTAAAAAAAATTAACTAGATATCTCAAAAATTGCAGAAGTTAGAGGTTGCACAATATCGCGTACATACATGCATACACACATACATCAAGAGACACGGTAGTGTCTCGCGCCAAGTCACGCGAAGCAAAGACCACGCGTAGTAATAGCGAGGCACCCCGGATATCTATACGCGAGTCGGATAGTTGAGAGTACCTTAGATTACCAGATCTGAATAACGGCTGAACCGATCGAATTCTTGATAAGCTTAATCGATAGTTGGGGTTCGATTTATATAAGGAAAGTGTCTTTATTTTCGCTCTGCCTGTTCTATAAAGCAGAGATATTATGAAGCAAAGTCGAAATATGGAAATTTTTATGTAAGAAACGTCTTCATCATCATCATCATCATCGTCGTCTTCCTGTTCGTCGTCCCTTTACCGCGATATATGTACACAACACATGCATAGAATATAGTGGTATTATGCTACACGTATATATACACGTACACAACTCACATGTAATAATGGCAATGTATTTCTTGTACGGTTGGCGTCTTTGACGAAAGATTGCGCTAACAGCGCTTCGTGATATTACTGCTCGCATCCATACTTGCTTTTGACAGGTATAGGTTAAGTTTGCAAAATGCCGGGTGCAGTGTTCGTACGCTTTCATTTATAAAAAAGTAAAGATGCAAAATTCTTCGTAATACTTGTGGATAGTTGGATCAGGTATATCTCATTTATATTAGAGAAAACTAAAACATTACAAAAATAATTTATGCTACGTGTAAAAATAGAATAAAGCATCGCAATACATATATTTATAAGAAAGAGATGTGTGTATTCTATAATATGTTTATTATAAGATATGTATGTGTGTATTTTATAGATTCAACTACCCAGAAGTATCAGGAAGAATTTTGCAGCTTTACTTTTTTATAAATGAAAGAGTGCTACGCTATATAATGTTGCACTCTGGAAAATTTAACGTCAAATACCTGTCAAAAACCAGTATGAATAACTGCGACCAGTAATATAGGCATACGCACACAAGAATTTAGTATATTTGAATGCATTTGTTAAAGGAGTGTCATCATATAGTTATTCGTCATGCATCATATGACTACAGATAAGTATAAATAACATTGGTGAAATGCAGTCTGT
>NW_021848957.1:83251-90141 GCF_003651465.1 Formica exsecta | reverse complement strand
AAGGTCAAATCCATATTTTTATCATGTGGCCCCCTCCGAACCCTACAACTTTTGTTTGAAACATTTTTTTCGATAAAGCTTACTTTCCGAGATATTTTACAGTTTAAAGTTAAAAAACTCACCCTGTATTATAACTACGATACGTGTGATGTGTTGATTATGGTAAATAAGATCTTTATGTTTGAACATATTTACTGCAAAAAATTTGCAAATTACATTATTGAGGATCTACTAAATAATTTTCAGTTATATTGATTCAAATATAAAGTATTTTTAAGTCATTGAATATGATTTTTAAAAAAATTGACAAATGTAAAATAGCGGAATTAATATTGGTAAATATCAGAATTAAAAATTTTGATTTTTGCAAAAATTTATATATATATGCAAAATTTTAATATATGTCTTTGAATTTTAACATCAATGTTGACATTAAATTTGTATTTTACGTTCTAAAGGAACGTATAACTGATTGCTCTTTTTCTTGTATGTATATAAAAATTTGTTTTCTAATTTTGTGTAATCATTTTATTAATATTAATAATAAATAATATAAATATTATTTCATTGCACTCTTTCAATATATCTTGTCTTTTCGTAAAAAAGGAACAATAATGTACAAATAATAAAATCGACGATTTCCCCGACAGACAGGAATCAACAGACGCCGTTTTCTCATTCAAACCTATCTACACTCTACAAGAAAAAAATTTATTTCACATACATATAAGAAGCAAAAAGATAAATGATTTTATAGCTGATAAATTACCGTAATCATTAAGAGATATCTTTTTTAAATTTACAATTAGATTTCTCTCTCCATCCCTCCCTCCCTCCCTCTCTCTGTCCCCCTTCCCCCGCTCTCTCTCCCTCTCCCTCCCTCCTTCCTCCCCTCTCTCTCTCCCTCTCACCCCTCTCTTCCTCCCTTCTCCCTCTCTCCTCCCCTCCCCTTCCCCCCTCTCTCTCAAGTTAAATTAATTAAGACAAAGAGAGAGTGAAGTTACAAAAAAATTGATAAAAGAAAAGGTAGATATCGAAAATATGGCGATGGGAATAACGAAGCTAAAAAAAGGAAGCAAGGGGACAGTGATCATGAGTTGTGAAACTGGAGAAGAAATGAAAACGTTGAAAGCCACAGTGCAGGATAAACTAGGAAAAAATTTCAAAGTTACGGAATCACCGCAGATAACGCCCAAAATAAATCAATCTCTCTCTCTCTCTCTCTCTCTCTCTCTCTCTCTCTCTCTCTCTCGAGGTGAGAGTCGTCTGTCACCTGAGCTGTCAAATATTCTTGATTAACATAATAGATTTTCTAGTGTTTGGTTCGGTATGTGAGTGCTTGTCCTGGGATTTCGCGGGTTAGGGATATTCTCCTTAAGAGGTTAATTGTTGCGGCGTTTGGTTCTCACGGGTTTTTGCGAAGTCATCTGGTGTCATTACGAGGCAATTACTAACTATTGCTTGGTCGGCAAGAGATGACGTCGGATCAAGAGAACGAAGACAATGAATCGTCATGCTCAGGGGCGGGGTCGACAACGCTGACAGGTATAAGTCATGCCCCCACTTCTTTTCTCTCGTCAGCTGACATTTGCACCATACGCAACGGCCTCCAAACCAGCCAGGCGAACATTAAGAAAATAATGATGTCCAGCAAAAACGCAAGGGAAAAGAGGAAGGCAGTCGAAGAAGCCTTGAATGAGCACTATGATGCTTTCAGCTCAATGACAACAGCATATATCCAAGTGGTTGCCTCGATGCACACCATGAGCTCGATAAAAGAAATAATGCATGAAGAGATAGGTCTGGCGTGCTCGCATTAGCTAAAATTGGCGGGAGCCAACAGAGTCTCAGTCAGGTCGTATGAGGCAAAACAGATCAGCTACGCAAGTATTGCAAGTAAAGGAATTATTGAGAAGGTACGCATGTCAAAAGGCCCTTCTGTAGCCATCCGGAAAACGGTCAACATAGTCATCGGCCCCACGGCTAATGCAGTCGACAGATACTCATCCGCTCAGGAGATTAAGGACGCGGTCTTGAACGCCATTGACCCTAGCAAGGTCGGCCTTAAGGTGTTTCGTCTAACCAAAACAAGGAACAATGCAATATGTATAGAATCACGCGAGGCAGATTTGGAAAGGCTCAAATCCTCCCCCAGTCTTCGGGAAGCTGGCCTTGAAGTTGAAGATGAGACCAAATTAAATCCTCGAGTTATTATTTACAACACTCCGACAGAGCTATCATCAGACGAGATAAGAAGTCAACTTTCTAGACAAAATGTGGAAGAAGCAAAAGAAGACGACATCAAACATCGTGTACAGGTATCCAGTCCGGGCAGGTCAGGCTCTAGTTGCGTGGTAGAAGTCCGTCTTAAGACACGTCAAAAGTTTGTGGCTATGGAACGCGTGTATTTGGGCTGGTCCGCTTGCAGGGTGGCAGATCATGTAAAGGTCCTCCAATGTATTAAGTGCCTAAATTTTGGACATTTGGCCGTAAACTGTTCCGGTACCGGTCATTGCGGTCACTGCTCTGGAGAGCATGAAACCAAACAGTGCAAAAATCGCGACAAAGCTCCTCGGTGCTACAACTGCAAATTAGATAAAGAAACTAATCAGTCCCATTCGGCTTTTGATGTCAACAAATGTAACATTCTCAAACACAGAATTATGGTGAAAATCCACAGGATTAACTATGGTTAATACCGGCAGTAATCTGAAAGTGACTGACAACCTACGTGTATGTCACGTAAACTGCCAAAGCCTCTTCGCGCACCTCGACGAATTTCGTAACTATTTCCAGGCTCACTTTTTCCACGTCATATGTTGGTCTGAAACATGGCTTAAACCCGGCATTTCTAACTCCATGGTCCATCTTCAAGATTATATCTTACTACGATGTGATAGGCTGGGAAAAAATGGAAGAGAAGTTGGAGTCTATATACATACGAGCATTGACGCAAAATTGCTGGCTACATCGGAGAGTTAATATCAACGTCGCCCTGATCACCTGCTTCTTGAAATATCTATTCCAAACTTCACAAAAATGCTAATTAGTCGTGTATCGGCCTCCTAAGGTCGGGTACTTCAAGGACTTTGAGAATAAATGTGTAGAACTTTTCTCCTGCTACAGGAATCTTATCATCATGGGGGACTTCAATAGTAACTTATTGGTTAACGATTTTGACACTCTGCAAATATGTGAATTTTTGGAGTCTAGCAATTTTCACCTGGTCTCTTTCCGTGCAACGCATCATACCTGCTCGTCCAGCACGCTCTTTGACCTTTGCATCATTGACAACAAAGAAAATTTAAACGACTATGGGCAATGTCCTGTCCCGTTTCTTTCAGCACACGACCTAATATTTATTAGTCTACGTTTTCGCATAGACAGATTGCCAGCCAGCACAGTCAAAATTAGAGATTTTAGAACTCTCAATGTGGAAACATTTTTAGAGGACCTCAGTGGCTGGGATTGGTCTAATTTTACAAAAATAAACTGTGTCGATGAAATGCTAACCGTACTCAACTACAACTTAATATCGGTGTTGGATCGTCACGCACCGATGCGTGAAATAACTCGGAAGCGCTCACCCGCTCCGTGGCTGAATAACTACATCATCCAAAGAATGAAGGAAAGAGACTGGGCAAGACGGGCATGGCGCAGATACGGAAAACCTGAACTCCATTATATTTTCAGAAAACTGCGTAATGAAGTTCAGTCTCACGTCAGAGAAGCCAAAAAGAAATATTATCTGACTACGTTCAGCCATAAACGAGGAATTGCCTCCACCTGGGGGGAATTAAAGCGCTTCGGGCTTCTAAATTCCTCAACCGAGAGAAGTCGATGCAGTTTTAACCTTGACGAGCTTAATGCCGCATTTATTTTGTCTCCCTCGCCTCACCCTGGAGCTCAATCTGTGAGCTCAGAGAGCCACTCACTTACTTGGGATTCTGGAGGTTTCGACGATATGGAATTTTTTTTTGCCGACATATCACCAAAAGCTCTCATGGATGCGATTCACAAGGGAAAGTCTGAGGCTGTGGACGTGGATAACATTTCATCAAAATGTCTCAGATTGGCGTTGACAACCTTGCTCCCTTATCTGCTTCATCTATTTAATTATATATTGCAAAACTCACTCTATCCTGCACTGTGGCAATCACCCTTGGTAAGACCTATTCCCAAGGTTAAATTTCCGAGTTCCGCTGCCGATTTCAAACCAATATCTCTACTCTGCACACTATCCAAAGCACTCGAAAGAATAGTGTTCGATCAGATGACGGAATATCTGGAGGCCAACAACTTGCTTGACAACTACTAATCAGCCTATCGCAAAGGTTTCAATACACAGACTGCTATTCTTAGAGTTACGGATGACATGAAGTGGGCCATTGACAAGAGAATGATGACAGTTGCAGTTCTCTTTGACTTCTGCAAAGCATTCGATCGGGTATGCCATGACAAACTTCTATGTAAGCTGAGAAAACTCAAACTCTCTAAATCTATCATCCAGTGGTTAAGTAAATACCTCAAAGGAAGGAAACAAGCCGTACAGGATGTTGGTGGACGAATTTCCTCCTGGAAGTACTCAGAACATGGTGTCCCGCAGAAATCTGTCCTGGGTCCGCTACTATTCAGCCTGTACTTGAATGATTTCAACGAGATAATTAGTCAGTGCAAATACAATTATTATGCAGACGGCCTCCTAATCTACCTGCACTGTCTTCCAAATAAAATAAATGAATGCATCAATAAAATGAATACAGAAATCGAGACCATCAGATCTTGGGCAGTATCAAATAATCTTCTATTCAACATCGCCAAAACTAAGGCAATGGTGGTTGGTAGCTCGAAGTACCTTAGCGCCATGCAATCAGAAAGCATGTCTGACATTCGGATTGGTAATGAGGCCGTCCCTCTTTCTAAATCCTTTTTATTTGGGCATGATCATTACGAATACACTGGACTGGAATGAACACGTGATCGACAGAGTGAAAAAAATCAACACGACATTATATAGTCTGAAAGTGTGTAAGAGATACTTACCTACTACTGTGCGTACAACACTAGTCATTAGTCTTATTAACCCAAAAATAGATTATGCATGTTTAGTCTATAATGATCTTACCAGCGAACAGAACATTAAACTTCAGCGAGCGTACAACTCATGCATTAGGATGATCTACGATATAAGAAAGAATGCGCATATCACACCGTTTTACAGGCTCAACTGGCTCAAAGTTAAGGATAGGAGAGAATACTTCTTAGGAACATTCACATACCGTCTATTGAAGACAGAAAAACCTAAATATCTACTTGATAGTTTCACGTATAGGTCCTAAACTGACATCCGTACAACTAGAGTCTCCTATTAAGTTCTACTTCCACCTAACTGCAGAACCGAAACATTTAAAAATTTATTCCTGTACACCGCGGCTGAATTTTGGAATGAGCTTCCTGAATCAATCAGGGAACTAGACCGGAGCTTTTCTGCATGACACTGTACAAATATTTGTTTAACCGTAATGCACATGATTGTTCCTGAAAATCAAGTTATAGATTGTAACAAAATTGTATTTGGTATGTCTTTCCTTCCTGTCTTACAGTACTGTTATATCTCACATTTGTTAATTTAGTTCTAAGATATAATACGATACGCACTGTTATCCAACTGAAAGTTAGACTTAGTAAAACCAAACTTAATTTTTAGTCGTAATTAATTAAGGATTCTATAACAGAAAATATGTACATTGTATTCTTTGCTCAATGCTCTCAAGGGACTTGTCCCAGAGCATAAATAAATCAATCTCTCTCTCTCTCTCTCTCTCCCTCCCTCTCTCTTCCTCTTTCTCTCTCTATACAAATCATTTTAAATAATTAACTTTAATTAATAAAAAAATAGATTCTTCTTCTTGGCTAAACAAAAAATAAATCTTATAAAATATTATTGCTAATAAAAAATTATTTATGTTATACCATGAGTTTATACGTATATATATGTGTATGTGTATAAAGATATAATAAATATTATAAAATAAAATAGTAATAAATAAGAGAAAGAGTTATATATGTATATCTACAGTTATAGAAATTAATTTGGAAATTATTCCCTTAGATATATACAGGGTGCGGCATTTATAGTGACGCGGGCATATTTTTCGGAAACGAAGTGAGATATTAAAAAATGTTTCAGACAAAAATTGCATGGTTTCGTGGGGGCCACATGATAAAAATATGGATTTGACCTTAAGTGGTCTTTTCAAGGTGAGGTCAATGTGGTCGATGTTTTCTTAAATGGAACTCCCCATTTTTTATTACATATTCTTATAGCTTATCCCGAGAGGTTTCCAAGCACTATAATAAAGTATTTTTTTATTAAGTACTTTTTGAGTTATTTTATATTTTAATCTGACATATTTTGATATAAAAAATAAAATATCTCGTAAAATATTTAGTTTTCGATAATCTTACCGTAACACTTTTATGTACAGAATAATGAGACAAATCAATTAGTATAAAAAATATAATTGTTTTTAAGAAAAAGTATGTAATTATTTACAATGTATTTTTTAAAACAATTATTTGTTTTTTTCTTTACACTAATTGATTTGTCTCATTATTCTGTACATAAAAGTATTACGGTAAGATTAGGGAAAACTAAATATTTTACGAGATATTTTATTTGTTATATCAAAATATGTCAGATTAAAATATAAAATAACTCAAAAAGTACTTAATAAAAAAATACTTTATTATAGTGTTTTGGAAAGCTCTCGGGATAAGCTATAAAAATATGTAATAAAAAATGGGAAGTGCCATTTAAGAAAACATCGACCACATTGACCTCACCTTAAAAAGACCACTTTAGGTCAAATCCGTATTTTTATCATGTG